>NC_136902.1:69588019-69721938 GCF_949606895.1 Notothenia rossii
CAAACCTCGCAGGTTACCAAATCCCCCTTTTCCCGTTTGACAAAATAACACCCTTCTAACAGTAGCTTCAGTGGGAAAGGTTACAAACAGAATTCATTTCCGGAAGGAATGACACTGCAGCGGTCAGAGTCAAATATACCCGTTCGAGCTCCGACTGACACAAGGGTGGACATGCTACATTTCTAAGTGATGTGAGTTGAAGATAATATTTAATGAATAAGAACAATAGGCATTTGGACAATTCATTTACATACAAAACTAATTAATATGGAGACACCAGACTCCAGTCAGACAGTGGCAATTTTGCCTCGCTGATCACAGTAAACAAAACAGAACTCATGAGAAACAATTTTAAAAAATCAAAACCGTCTTGGTTTAGTCTTTTCCACAAACAATCACAAACTCTGGTTTGACAGTTTAAAGTGAAATGGATATGATTGGATATGAAAGTAACAGATATAAAAAAATTGGTACCAACCAAATAGTTTCTACAGTTAACTACCGGTAAACAGAAATGCATACTCCTCGCCAGGTTTTAGCAGATTTTCCTGTGTTTCAAAATATTGTATCAATGCACTTATTGTGTTGGGAAAGGGGTTTATAATAAGGCACACTGAGGTAAACACTTAGATTAAGAAACTGAGATAGTAAATAAAGCCTTGATTCCATAACTCCACTGTGCAAATGAAGTGATGGGACAAATAAATATAATTAAACCAAAACATTCATCAACAATAAAACAATACAGCGGGCTCCAACTCACCCTGCTCTGAGTAGATATGAGCTGGATGGTACTGGAGATGTACTGAGAGCTCATGTCGCCCACCCCCCCTCCCATGCCCGTGTACAGGTGGGGCGGCGGGGGCATCATGGCAGGGTGTGGGATGAGGCAGGCAGGTGGGCATGGGGTGGAGGTGGAGGGTGGTGGAGGGGGGAGTGGCCCCCTGGGTGGAACTCTGGTTGCTGGGGTAAGACCAGAACCCGCCGCACTCCGTTTTCTTCTATGATCTGAGAGGAAACACACAGGGAGAAGATATCATGAAGCTGCTCCGAGTTCCACAAGATGCCAATCGGCACACATTGCGCTGGAAATAGTTTAGAATGAAAACCTGTGAAACGTATCCAGGAGGCACATAGATTGGAGGCACTGAACCATTTGGAGACATCATGGGAACCTGAGCAGGACCTGCGAAGAAAGAAAAAAGGGTGAGATCAGCTTCCCTCAGGGCAAACGGCAGTTTCATTTAAGGTTAATATGCTGCAAATATTAGAGCAGGGAACAAGGTATACATTTGTAGTCTGACCCGAGTCATACAAGCTTTAGCCTGGACCCACAGCAAAAGCTGTTTTCATATCAAACCAAATTGTTTATGCCAACAAATTATCTCACACAACACACAAACGCATAGTGATGGGTATCGTTTGAAATGTATCGATTCCGATTCCGGTTCTGCTTATCGATTCCGGTTCTTATCGATTCCCCGTTTCGATTCCAAAATTGTAAAAGAAAGAGGTCAAACGTTTAGATAACAAAAATATCTTTATTCTTTTAAGCTTTAACTGACATTTTACAAATGAAAAATATACATGCAATACAAATGTATTACACAATAGCTGTGCTTTATTTTAACTGAGCTATGCCTGTGGCAAGCTATTAACAGGCATTACACTGTGCCTTGTCTTTTTCTTTTTTAGTGTAGTGGAGCCTCACTTTAGAGCATTTACCGCGATCCATCTTTGGTGTTATGAAGTGACTGAGCTCGTGAACTGTATAGGGGAGGGCGGGGGAGCCTCGCTGCGGGGCAACTGTGGACCTCTGTCGCCTGTCAGCGCAACTTACATGATGCCATTATTAAGGGCGGTGCTGGCCGTCAGTGTACCGAGCCGGCCGTCAACGGCCCGCTGACGACCGGCCGTTCTGGTGATTCTCCAGGTCCGCCCTGTATTCCACCGGGTCACCGCGGCGCAGACGGACCCACTGGAATACAGGGTCTACCGCATTTAGGAACCGTTAAGCAGAACCGAATTGTGTATTTTGTATGGGTACCTGCATTTTCTTATCGGTTCTCATCTGGAACAGAGTTTCAGTTCCCAACCCTACAAACGCACAATAACATAATATTAAAATCTTCATTAAATCTTAAAAGGTATTCATAAAGTCCCACTGAATAAAGGATAAATTAAAATCGCAACATTATGCAAGTCTCTTTTTTTTTTTTTATAAAATCAGACTCTTTTTTCCCTTCCTAACAACGCCAGCGAGCTATAGAACCTTTTTAAGTCACTCATATAGATAATACCTTTTATTTACCTGCAACCCAGGACAGTATAACTCCCATCTTGCAAGCTATTGCATATTACACATGGCTGATTTTGACTAGAACCATCCATTTAGTTCAAAACCAGCCTTCATTTCCTATTGTATTCATTTCTAAACGATGAGTTGGAAAAGGCACAGAAATGCATTTTTTAAAAAGAACTGGCAAGACAAGAAGAGCACTTTATAAAAGTGCTGAGGAACAACAAAGATTCCTGCGTGGCTGTGTTGTTGTGTTGTAGGGAAAAGTGCAGCGGCTTAGCTCAGCTCAGAGAAGTGACAGCTCAGCAGAATGCCGAGGAGAGAATAAGGGAGAGGGACCACGGCGCCAAGTTTGCACATTCGCACATTTCTCCCCTTACAAACCTAAGACATAAACACTGTGGCCCCAACACCAGATGTCATGCGGGGGAGCAAAAGAAGATCCGCAACACACACTGACCTCCCGGCAGCCTGCTCGAGGAAGAGTTTTCCTTCATTTTGTCAAAGCTGGTGTAGTAGGCAGCGAGACGGCGCTTTTAAATGAGCAGCCATATTGGACCCACGACTACAGAGGCTGGCTTTGTAATGACACACTGACACCTCCCATTTCTAACCTCTGGCCCCTCCTCCCCAGGTGCTGAAGTCCAGATTCCACCTCTCAGAGAAACAACAAGGGACTGATGATATATGGACAGTTGGCAGTTTGTTAAGCAAACCTAGTGAAAGCTAATATTGTCCGACACAACAGACCTGCAATAAATCCTACTGAACCTTTATGAAGGTAATAAAGTTCAGTTATGGTTCAAACTGTTTTTTTACTGGTCTTTTTATGAGGTTGAAGTTTAAGGTGATTTTGGTTTGATTGTACTTATATTAAGTCCACCCTTAGACTAAATATTAGAAACACCTCAAGTTGATAGAGCGATTGTATGGCATTAGTTTAGCTACAGTAAGTGACCCTAATAAACTGTACAATCACTGTGCCACTCAACAACCAAATGCAGAAACAGGGTGGGCTTGCAATTAAGAGAATAGGTTTTGTTGGTACAGTTGTGATGCACTACTGAAATTCTAACCTGGCTTTCCTTACATACTTTAATGCTGCCATGCACTCAGCATATAATAGCATTTATTCATGAAAAGTGCAGCAGGTGAAAGGTGCTTTTTGTTGTGCGAACCAGAAAACCTTCAATACATTTCAAGGTAAGTAGCATATTTTACTACACTGCTGCCCTTTCATAGTTGCTCACTAGATTTGTGGTATGGTAGTTTTTTCGAATTTGAATTGTGTTAACAGTGCTGATCAGCAATGGAGATGAAATGCCGTCATTATAATGTAATGCAGTCCATTATTAGTATTTGTAAGGAGCAGTTAATTTATGGTTACTTTTGTATGAAGTGTGTCTGTATAAATATATGTTTGTATATACTGAATATAAAACTAAGCCTGTGCACCAGGCTTGGAATTTCGTCATTTTAGGGGCAAGGCCATTTGGCCTTTGGTGTCACACATTTTTTCAGGGCGCAAAGGCCAAATGCCAGGGCACAAAGGCCATTGAGGGAAACATTTGGAGATTATAAATAAATAACTTCCCTTTCTGATAAGAAAAACACACAAATGACAATGGAAACAAATCACTGTTTTAAATCATCATATAGGCCTATGCCTCCCTAGTATTACCGTATATAAAATAGTTTACTTTGAATAATTAGTGTTTGGTATGTTTTCCATCTACTACTTCTCCCTTCTCCCATTCACAATTCCAAAATCAAATCAAAAATTATATTAATATGTAGCCTAACAAATATTCAATTTCAGAGCAGAAGAAAGGGTCAAACTCTGCATTGTGTGTGTGTGTGTGTGTGTGTGTGTGTGTGTGTGTGTGTGTGTGTGTGTGTGTGTGTGTGTGTGTGTGTGTGTGTGTGTGTGTGTGTGTGTGTGTGTGTGTGTCTTTAATCAACTCCTCACAGCTCTGGTCAGAAACTGGACAAAAGTTCAAAACTGTCATGGCGAATACAATCGCTGCTTTAATTCTGTCTTCGACGTTGTTGTGAGTGTGGACGGAGCAGCTACAGGTACGTTTAGCCTGATTGATCCATTCAGAAAACACGCATTTTAAAAGGTTTTTCGCTTGCCTTCTTGTCTGCAGACTTGGCAAAGCATTAATTCATGTTTTTTACTAACCGCTATCAGTATGTAGTTACTTCAGCATTATTTTTGAAACGTGTATTACAATTAAATCACTGTAAAATAGGTTCATTTTGTGTAGTTGGTTTCCACAACAGTATTGAAATAAGCCCCGCCCCCTCTCCAGCGCGTCCTGTTTGAATGACAGGAGTAAACATAGCTGACAGCCGCGGTGAAACTCCGGCGGTTAGAGCGATGAGAATATTCGCATCGCGTCCGTTGTGAACGCAGCATAATGCAGTTCAGAAAACACTGTTCTGAAGCTTTTAAAGCAACTTCGAGATTTTAACATTGTGAGGGGCACACAGGCCATGGTGGCCGTAGGACGTACAATTATTTGTGGGGCATAACGGCCAGACCGAGGGGCTACGACGGCCATGGCCGTCGGGAAAGTCCTACCCTGCTGTGCACATATTTTATATTTGTAATGTTAAAGGCCCCTTAGGGACAGGCATTGAAAAAAGCAGTATACATGCTTTTAGACATTCCTCTAGATATTTTTGTGCATTTCTTTGTATTGCATTTATCCCTTTTCATGAATATAACAAACAAATGGAATCACAAAAAACAGGTTTAATGTGTATAATGCATGTAAAGGGTTTGTGACAGGTTCTTTCTTGGCCAATGTCACACCATCCAATAGGGTTTCATGAAGGAACTGAACCATTTGTCCAGAAACATACTGACCAACAAACACCCAAACCGAACAGAAGCACTTCTTTCCACTGTTCTCTTCACTCTACTGCCAGACAGGCAGCCTCACCATTTATTACTTTCTGTTGGTTTAAAAGATCTAAAAATAAAATAGATATGTTGCCTTGGTCTACCTGTCATAAACTTCATTGGAAAAGACAGATAGCAGATTGAGCTATTATTCTGGTATCAAAAGGGCAGAACGCTTTGAAGCCCCTCTACTGAGCCACACACTGATAGGTGGAGAAGTGACTCACTGCCTCAGTCAGAACAAAACCTAAATTCAGGGAGCATGGGATCGCTCAGCCTGATGAAGGCAGTCACACTGGCTCAGCCCTCATTGAGTTCAGATTACAATATCATTTGAGTGGGAGTTCAAAGTGTCGTACGGTTAACTCTACTCACTTTTAAGGCTAATAAATGATGTTGTGCATGTGCATATGCCATGTGCCGGCGTGCACCTGCGTGATGACTTATTGAGGCAATTTAAGTTAGTGCCGCCAATGCAGACTGACTGGAAATCTGATGAAACACATTAGCATTCAATAAGCCATTGTTTATCCGCCCTATGTGTGTACTGACTTCAAGAGTGAAGGGAGGAGACGACCAGCAGAAAGCCTAGGGTGAGGGAGCCACACACAAGGAGAGGAGAGGTAGGTTGGAGTGTGTGTGTGTGTGTGTGTGTGTGTGTGTGTGTGTGTGTGTGTGTGTGTGTGTGTGTGTGTGTGTGTGTGTGTGTGTGTGTGTGTGTGTGTGTGTGTGTGTGTGTGTGTGTGTGTGTGTGTGTGTGTGTGTGTGTGTGTGGAGTGGGGGGGGGGGGGGGACACCCACTCTTTTACATCAGAATGACGCACGAGGGCTGGCAGAGATCCGATAGAAAAGGCCACATCCCCCTTCCCTCCCCCCGAGTCAACCAGAGCATTGGTTATGCTGACGTGGCCGTGGAGTGCCAGCCTTCCAGAGGAAGCAGCCATGGGAAAAAACATCAGTCCTACCTCAACAAAACGGCAGGCTGCCATTGGGCCAAGAATAGCCACAAACAAGCTACCCGTTCTGGCAGTGTAAACAGAGGCTCGGCACTTTGAGAAAACCCATCACCTGTCCAACATGCAATAACCCGGCTTCACCACCACGCCTCTCGGGTAAAGCCAGGATCCACTGGTGCTGGGAAGCTGCCAGAGATGGATAATTGATCCATCTGGGTAAAAGAGCCCAAGCGGAGACCTATTTAAGGCCAGGTGCATGTGCGCACACACACATACACAGAGGCGCAGGGTGGTAAGACCAATTGGAGCACCCGCCTGCTCACTTTTGTCTAAAAATAGATAGATAGATATAACAACAAACAAAGTGGGACTTTGCGCAGGTCTAATAAGGCATACTGAAAACCGACTTGGGAGGCGTAACAATCCAAGCGATCCTTCAAGTTTAATCGGATGTGCAAATTAACCATCAATTAGATGTAGAGTCAAATAAAGCACACAAACTAGATGGAAGCAAAAAGAAGGGCGTTCAAATCAAGAATGGCACACAGACGCAAAGAAACAAGACTGAGACAGGTAGAAAAAACGATCGGAGAGAAAGAGTGGTTTCATATGGGAGCGCTCAATAAGCTCTCAATGGCAACATGATGAACTGTGAGCCGATAAAGATGGAGTGGGCCCGATTATTAATTAGAGCTAATAAATTGTCTCCATCCACAAATAAGAAGCAGAGGGAGAGAGGATAGGCAAGGGAGGCAGACTAACTGACAGAGGTTAATCATTACAGCCAAGCATTGGAAAGAGGCTAAACACTGAACTGTCAATGAAACAAAAAAGTATTAATTGCAAGATGAAACCCTAACGTTGATTCTTAGAGAAAACACTGGCAGATGGTTTTCTATGTGTGCATGCAATGGTACATCCTTTTTTGCAGGCAGGAAAGATCTTCCATCAATTATGAGGGTAGTTATTTTGTAATAAGGTTACATTTTATCAGAAGATTAGGAAGCCTTGGCTGCGTAGGCTCATTCTTGGCAAGGCCATTTCTTCACAACATGCTATTTATCTCTAAAACCATCCCAGATCCAGGCACATAGAGAAGGGAAGCAGGTGGGAAAAAAGAGGAAAAGGGCATTCTGTGTTGATCTGTTTGCAAACAGGAGCCGGAGGGAGGAATCTGCACAGAACAATGGAACAATTTACTAAAAATAGCCTTTTTTTTTGGAGTTCGTAAACTTATATTTCTGGCATTTTCATGGCTCTTACAAGGCACATTGCCTGAATGAAGTTTACAGGAGGGGAAGGGATCAGTAACCTTCATGTTTGTGTCTGATATATAACATCACCCTGTTGCTGATGCTTTTACCCAGAACCAGAGAAGGAACCACATCCGGATATTTTTTTTATTTGGCTGTGTTAAGGATATGAGGATCCCACTCCAAAACCACTTTCTCCTGTAACAAGGAAGCTAAACTCACAAACGGAATGTGGACAACTCAATGTAAACTAAAAAGGGCCGTGGACACGGAATCGCCACGTTCGTCCGGATATCTAACCCCTGACTAAACTCAGAAGATAATGGGAGGTAGGGGTCTTTAAAAAGAAAAAGAAAAAACATGTTTTTCTTCTTGCATCCTCTTTACCTTTCCTCCCTCCCCCTTTGCATCAACGCAGCAATGGGAGAATGAGTCACTAGCTCAATCATTCTCCAAGCCCCTCGCTGCAGAAGCTGTGAATGAACCTCGCCTGTGTGCGTGTCGGTACGCACATGTTTGTGTGCATGTACTTGGAGTTGGGTGGGGGAGGCGCTGAGTATAAAAATAAAGTGTTACCGTGGCTAATATGTCTAATGTTTGCGGTCGGATTGTGTGAACCATATGTGATGAGTTTTGTCTGTTAGCGCTGGCTGTGAGGAAACATGCAACCACCCCAACGTGGGCTTATGAATTCACATCTGAATGGATATGAGCATGACTTCAATTTACTACACTGTAGAAAAAAAATTATGGAGTGAACGACTCAATACCTGCGCCATAGCACATGCCCACTGTTTCACGATGGTTACATATCTTTGTTGCCCACTCAATAGTCACAATGTGACCTCCATGGAAGGCTTTGAATAAATTCAGGGGTAGCAAGTTGAGGAATATGTAGGAGGAGAGACCACGTGTCAACAGACTTAATGAAAGTTAGCATGGATAAAAGGAAGGACATGCCTATTGAAAACTGACACATTTATGTCTGAATCTTTTGTCCCTTGTGGCAAAATAACTTTTATCATGATTTAATCTAAGAATTTGGCTTTTAATTGTTTAATTTGCTTAATTCGTGTATAGTCACCTCTAAATCTGTTTTAAGCGTAAGGCTCTTGAAAGTAGATGCGAGGCATTTACAGATCCTATTATTCATCCCAGAGAAAATGTGACTAATACGTTGTGGAGCAGGGGATGATTTTGCACCTTAGATGTATTTGTCTTCAAAAATAATAAAGACTCTTCATTACGGAGGATTGCAGAACACTATCATGTACATTTTTCTTATGTGCTTGTTGAGAAATGGGACCAAGAGGTTCCCAATACTGATCTGGCACTGTCCAAATGACTTCCTTAGTCCATTAAAACAGTTTTCAGACAGTTGTATATCCGTGGAACCGCCACACCTTTTTGATGTTGTATTAAGCCAGGCTCTGCGGAAATATTTCTGCTACTTTCTGAAACAAACAACCATCATTCCCACTTACCTCATGTTGTGATTGTAAGCTGAGTTTCAGCTTCACTCTAGATGCCTTTTTCATATATTCTTGTCACTTTTTATGTGTACAACCAAGTGTATTACTATGAATGTTCAGGAGAAACTTGTGATAAACCTATTTCCAAAGCAGACTAGTGTATTTGCACCTCTTCACCGCACAATGTCAGATGCTCAATGGTGCACATCCTGTCTGCTCAGTTTCAGGGCCAGGCGACATGACAGCCTCAAGTCCCACTGATAGACGAGCACCATCAGGAATGAGATGAGGTATTTCACAGCTATGGCATCAGCGATAAGGGACAAGTAGGCAGATGGGCTTACTGACCAACCAGTATCTCTCAGAGGACACTGGAAAAAGGGCTACAAGCGAGCCAGGTTTATGCATGCACATACCAGCCTTCAGACACACTCTCTTTAGCTCCCTGTCGTAATGCCAGGAAGGCTTTCTTGGCTTTTGCTGGATAAGGCACATCTCTATCAGACTCAATAAGCCGAGTGGAAGTAGACGGTGCTTTCAGCCTTCATCCACAGACTGAATCATCCAAAGTGATGTGAATCACCAGCAGGCTAAGTCAGATAAAGAAGTGGATCTAATCAACCCTATGGTCCTGATGCTGACTTGCCTCATCGTTCACAGAGCTTATCAGGTGGAGTATCGCTTTGTGCCAGTGATACAGCCTTCAGATGTACAGTGGCAGACACTGAGAAAAGACAACCCGGGGAGCGCAGGGGATCGTAAGGGCACGTCCACTCGCGTAAAGATCTCCTCTCATGGCAATGAGGAGAGCTAGCAGGAGAAACTAAATGGCTACTCTAGCTTTCTTCGCTAAAGGCCCGCCCTCCAAAGAAAATGCCATCCATAAACTGCATTTTACAAGATTATCTTTTCATATTGAGCAGGCAGTCATGCGCTTACACGTAGAAATTACACACATCCAGCTGCTAAAAATACATAATTGAATACACAAATTGGTGTGAGACGTAGCATATCCTGGAAAATATGTGTAAACCAGATCTGGCTTTGTTACTGTGACTCACACCGTCCCTGTCAGTACATACTAGGGTAAAAGGTGAAAGCATGCATATGCACAACAAGCACTTAAGTGAACAAGGATACTTTTTTGTTGTGGACAACAAACCAAACCATCCAATGTGCATACATGGCTGCACGCAAACACACACACTCTTCTTTCTTCCTCCTTGCACCGCAAGCAGTGAGTCATCCCTCTATTCACGTCACTGAGAGATGAGTGCACCCTGTGACAGGCCAGTTAGAAGCAGTCTCACTGATCTATGTGGCACCTCTCTCCCTTTGTTTCTCCTCTGATGGAGAGACTATGTATGCTCGCTCCCTATTAGGAAGGTTTACTCAGCTCGTAATGGGGGGGCTGGTGTGGGAGCTCAGTCAGACCGGAGCAGGGAGAAGAGCCCCTGCGTGAGGAAACTGTAAGATGGCTTAAAGCCTGTGAAGGATCCTCATCTAAAACCTGAATGCCTGAGGCCAATTGTCTTATTGTCATTCATATACGTCACAAGGCATAGTTTAAGGCTACAGACAAGACATACCAGTGTCTTTCCACAGTGAGACACTAAGCACTGGATAATACATTGGTCATTACATATATGCTAAAATGTCGAGAGCCTGCCTGCTGTCTTCACAAAGGGTAGCAATCATTGTTTCGTCACAAACCGTTATTAGGCATCCTTTATCTTTCTTTGTTACATCAAGTTGAAGGGAAAAAAAATGTTTAGTGAGCTCACATAAAATGTCAATATGCAGAGAGGGATGTCCGTGGAGCATAACAAACAAAGCCAATCATTTTCAGATCTATGTTTTCCCGGGCAACTACGTTTTATCATAATCGTTTACAATTACTGCCCCACAGCTCTACCTCCTACTTCTCCAGCTGTCTTCACAATGTCGGCAACGTGTTGAAGCCAGACTTCATTGTTGTTGTCACAAAGCCAGCGCAATCACCAACAATTAAGGATAAGGAAATGACTGCCATGAGGACAAATAACAATGTGTAACACATCTCACTCAAACACCGCCTTACTGCCCTGACTCCTCTGCACTGTAATCATACCATATGCTTGGTTTACATTGTGGTAATATACAGGCACACTGATCGTTTTTTTAAATCTTTCAAATTAAACAGGAAGAGCGGCTTGACAAACGACATACAGCAAAATAGCTAAGGGGGGGGAAATTATGTGGGGGGTTTTTTGGAAGGGGGGGGCAAAAGAGTATGACAAATCAGGAAGATACTAATGCAGGGTGGGATATTTGGTACTACAGGAAGCGTTGTAATAAAATCAATCAAATTAAATTAAACATCACAGTTACTTTTCTGATGTATAAAGACAATGGTATGTTTTGGGTAAGGAGGCATGTGTGTGTCTATTCAAATCTACTGTATTTTACATCAAGTTAGGATACTTTTCTTTTTAATTCAAATCTTTTGTCTTATCTCTTTGTGTTGTGTTTCTATGCGTATAAGTCACGTGTCATTTTTTTCAAGGTCCCCGTCTCTTAAAGAAAATGTAATTTCATTAAAACATATCGATGCAGTTGCATGACACATTTGTTCCATCTGTACTGTTCACTATATTGGCTGGAACCATAAAATGCTATTATGTCATTGAGCTGCCTGGGAGCTGTGAGACATGATGACTGTCTGTCTCCTGTTGTCAATCCTGTAAAATACGTCAATGGATCCCGGCCAATCTCCTCCCTTTTAACTGCACACACTGAACAAAGCTGAGAGAACTGGATAAAAGGTGTTTGCTAGAAATAAAAGGGAGTCAAGCAAAGATCTAGCTCTGCTAACCAGATTATGCTTACACCTATTATAACCTAACACTTGGTAAGATGATCAGACTCAAGCACCAAATGAATTTTCGGGGTGTCAGAATTTAATTTTAAAAAGCCTCTCCATCGTAATCATCCATTCACACAGGCAGAGAGATTCTAAGCTTTATTTTATATTTGTTTGCCATTCAAAAGTGAGTACATTTCAGAGGGGGAAAATATAGATTTAAATCAAGCTGATTAACCGGACACATGTAAAGTTAAAACCTCTTCTCTTCTTTAGGTGTCTGCCTTAATGCTTTGGAAATGTTTTCTACAGAATATCTTTGTATAACTGTGCATTTCTACAGATGGCCAAAATGAAAACTTGGATTATTTGTAGTTAATAACCTATTGTTGTGGTTGTACACATGCGCTTAATGGTCTGAGGTAATGCACAATAGAACCATTTATTGCTCTGAACATAATGTTTTTTTCTATGTGATTTGCACAATTTTTCCTTCATCCCTTAGTGAAAGCATTTTTTTATAACACTGAGATGTCCACTGCAACTATATCGCCTTAGTTATTATTTTCCACTTTGTTCCAATAGATGTCAGGGGAAAAGAAGAGGACTAAGCATTGAAAATGAGCAACATTTTCCTGTAGCTTTTCTGTGGCCCTGTTAAGAGTGTAGTCAAGGATGCATTTGTCTTGTGGTCACAATGCCCTGGAACTAACAATTCAATATGTTGTCTGCTCTCACTGGAGCCGTGCTGCTTTGCCCACTGAACATACTGTATATCCTGCAGCATTTTTGCAGTAAAGGCTACAACAATTACTGGTACTGAGAAATGCAATAAGCCTGTGCACATGCTGTATGTCTGTATTTTCACGAGGTACTGCTAGAACCTGAATAATGCTCCTAAACTTGACACTAAATGTCGTTATATAAACTAGTTTCGTTTTTTCAAGGCTTAACAAACTGTATTCTGCAAAGGAGATATCAATTCAAAACAATATTTGTTCTCCTTGCAAAAATACGTTCATTAATGAAAATAGATCATAATGTGTCCATACTATACCCATTATATTTCAAATGTTGTAAACCACTTATCCTTAATGTGTGGATTATTAGGTGAAATGCATTTGAATCTAGGATTACAAGGAACATCTATATATACATAGAACATCTTTCTTACCTGTGATACACTGAAACTGACCATCCTCTCGTCGAATAGTGAAGGCCTCTCCTGGGTTTACCTGCACCAGGATTACCTGTGGAGAAACAAGGCAACATTTAATTAACAACATTACATGTTGACATTGTGTAAACAGATTCCATAGTGGATTAAAAATCAATCTGGCATTGTAGAAACTCAAGATAGTTGTAATATGTCTGTGAAATGATTTCCTTAGTGTGAATAAAAGCAAAAACATTTGTGTGAAAAGCACACAACAGTCTTAACAGCAACCGTGTTTGGTGTTACCCCAACAATATGGACACCTGAAAATCATAGTGGGGAAAAAATCTAAACCATTGAGAGCTTTTCTGTGCAAACATAATTTGTAAAAGTGGCAGGAGTATTACCGCAACAATGAGAACACAAAACGGTTTGCTATGAGACAAATGCTCCAACCTGATTTAAAAAAGAGACAAAATTTGAGGAAACATCAAACCAATTTATTTTTAGGACAAAGCACGTATTTACAGAGAGCAAGACTGTGAGGTTCAAAGAGGGGGAAAAGACTTTCTGTGTTCTCCATTAAATTGCAAAAAAAAAAAAAATTGTAATATGGGAGACTGGGAGAAGTGTGAACACAAATCAACACAGCCATACCTGGACTATGTTTGCTATGGTGGTCAATTTGACTGGTGTTACACATTATCAATACATAAGCTCATGCTCTGTGCTACTTTCACTGTCAATTACAAGCTTTATCAACCGTAGAGTGAAGGGCTGTTTCTCAGAAGCCGTACAGGGAAATAAACACAGCTCAAATGCACATCAATGTGTATTTTCAGTTCATTTTGGCCGTAATGATCATATTAGGCACTTGATGAGTTGAACTGGAAGACTTTAATGAACCAGTAACTAATATTCAAACTGCAGAACATTTTGTAAATCGATGACATTACATTTGTTTAATTAACTGGATAACATTTGAAAAGGATGCATAGTTATATTAATCTCATATTTTAAATGTGAAGACGAATCCGTTTCCTCTTCCCTATTATAACAAGTCATAAAATAACAACCAACTGTACATTTCAAGAACATTCAACAGATGTTGCCAGAATGAAAAAATAAGGAAGCAATTCTTATCTTAATCCATTTAGGAAAAAAACAGCCAGTCTTCATGTCTTAAATATTTATTCTCTCAATATTTCACATACAAATCCAAGGATATATGATTTTGTTAAACTGAGTTGTTTCTCCACATTCATAGTTTTAAAACATCTTGATTTATCAGGCATTACACACATTTCAAGCTTCAACCATAAACCTCCAAATTCTAATCTATTAAAATCTCCCATCTATTGAGTTTATTAAGCCTGTTGGAAATATCAGGTAAATCGACACTGCTACCATATACTAAGACACACTGCCTTTGTCATAGCAAAAGACTAGAGAACAGAACAAGAAAAAGGTGATTTTTAGCAAGGAAACATTTTTTCAAACCATTCAACATTCTTGTCAATGAAATTAAATGTTTGACGACTGCCAAATAAAACAAAAAATGATTGAATGCTGAAGACAAATATGTATCTACCATTCACCAAATCAACAGGTCAGAATAGGCTAATGAAAGCAAGATCACTAAAACTCTCTCCGAATCATCTTTAATTCTCTTAACCGATTCTTCTTAACTCCTAAGGAGCCCACATGATTAGGTTTTAGTTGCCCGGCCCCGTGTGTGGGCGCTAGTTACCTCACTCTTGTGGAAGTCGCTGTCATAGAATCTACACTCCCCTGGCAGAGGGCTTTGGCTACGGCTTTCTTCAGGCACAGAAATCATCAGCACCTCCATCTCTGACACTGCTCCCATTCATGTGCTCAGCAGGGAGAGGAAAGAGCCCTTTGACTGCCACACACACACAGAAGCTCATATGCTCATACACACCCATACAGGCAGCGTCAGCAGCAAGTGTAGATGGTGGTGGGAGGGGGGTGTGGGGCAACGGAGGTCTAATTGAATCAAAGTCTAGGCACTTCACACACAGTGGGGTGCATGTGTATGTTTGTTGTCCACCCCCCTTCTGTGTGAAGCAAACACTCTTCTAGGAATATCAATCTTTACGTTGGGCGTTACATTGAAAACAATACAGAGACATCCATTGCATGTTCATGTCATAAAACAGAATTGCTAATAAAATATCTGACTGCTACTTACTGTTGCCCGCATTGCTTTTTCTCATTCAGGCGTTGCTACTCACGCAGTCACAGAGAAAAAAAAGAAGAAGAAAAAAAGATGCTCCAGGGTCTACCAGACCCTCCACCACTTTACCCAACCCTCATGAGAAATCACATGACCCGCAATGCTAACACATCTGGCTGGGCTGGTCCTTTGCACCCTCCACTTCCATCCACTCCTGCACAAAATCCAGGAAGAAACAGTCGAGAGAGACGAGGACGACGAGGAGCTTTGTAGGAGGATGGGGCTTAGCCTCTTGCGCTGGATGTAGCGTTCACATAAAGTGTGGCGTAAATCTCATGTTTGCTTAGCCTGGTTCAGCCTCATCTGCTCCATAGCGGTGCACTCTGCAGCAGGCGGCTTGTTCACTCTTGCCTCTGGCTCCAGTGCAGCCTCCCTACCGTCAGTATCCACAGCAACCCCTTCAACAAATAAGCCACAGCGATGTCCGTGCCAAACCTTCAGAGAGGGGATTGAAACCTTATCAGCAGTGGCCACTCTCTGGAAAAGGAGGCGGATGAACCCAGGAAAACCGGACCAAATCTGAGAAGGATGATGCCTCAGTTTGCTATTCAGTTCCTCTGTCACTGACTGTGTGCCAGCTCAGTTTACGCCTGCTGTGCTCCTTAACGTGGTTCATTTCTAAAGCATTCCATCAGGGCGTGTTCACAACACAGCTAAGCAGGTATAAGGGTTCCACTGCGTGGGGAGTCCTTTGTTCTGCCTTTTTTCACAACAACAACAACGGTGTGAGGGCGAAGAGCGACTCACGCAGCTTCTGAGGCTGACATATACGACTACGCTACAGTGTCTCTCCCTCCCCCTCTCCCTTACTCTCTCTGGCTCTCTCTCCCATTCACAGAGCGACATGCCATACACCCTCTCTTAATACTCCGATCGATGCGAGAGGAGATGAGGTGGTGGGAGTTCCATTTCAGAGCTCCAGTGCTCGGCGACAATTGCACCCTTGAGTTCTCTTTACTGTCTTCAAAGATCACAAAGCAGCCCACTGACAGTCAAAACAGAGACACTATGTACAGCGACACAATAAACAAGAGCTTGCAAGTATTCACTGCTTCTGTAACATCTGTCCTTATTCATTTTAATGGATCATTCCTTAAAGCGACAGTGCTGATAACTTGATCAGCATGTGCCAAGTTAAAAGATACGTCTGCGTCACTGATACTGTTGCGCAAGCGGTGAACCTACAAAAAAGCACAACCTCTTAAAAAAACAACCTCTGCTTGTTATTGCTTCTTGCAAAATGATAAGAAGATCATTTGAAGGGATTACATACATATAACCACTAGCAGTAATGATCAGGAGTAGAGTATAGGTGTATGCAGTAAGATGACTTGAGGGAAATATGAAGTTACATTTATTTTTGAAAGATGAAGAATGCTAAGAAACAAAACCAACACTATTTATAAAGTGTTGCATTGTTCAAATCAATTACATCTTTTGATCATGAGGCTGAGAATCTGTTCAAACAAGAATTTATTTTTCAACAAAATCTAGAAGTTATTACCAAAACCCCAATTGAATTAACTGTTGTGGTTTTTCTTTTTAAATAATCCAACTTTCAATTTTAATACATGCTGATTTTCTATCCTTTTGCAGGAAAAAAAATACTGTTTATGCAGTGGCGGCGCCAGGGTATGGCTGGGGTAGGCTACAGCCATACCAAGAAATGGCATAGCCCCACCTCAGCCCCACCATGAAAAATGATGTTAAAGTAAGCACATTAAATAATAAGCAAAATGCTAAATGTTGAGAACACGGCTTGCGAACATATACAGGTCGTGTCCACAACACATAAACTGATCCTGCTGTAACAACAAGTGCACGTTACTGATGCAATATGGTTGAGACCATTCGGGGTTATGCTAGAAGAGGGGTGCAAGGAATAGTCTAAGTAGTGGGGGAGTTTTATACACTAAAGGTGTGGAAATTCTCTGGCGTTATAATATCATTTGAATAGACCTACAGCCAATAAGAGCAACGAAACGTTGGGTCTGCGTCATGCATTACTGATTGAGATTGATCCGAACCGCCAGTCAGTATCCCCATTGGATCTTCAACGTGTACTATCATACGTCACGTTCACAGTGATCCCTTTCTATTTACTTCAAGACAAATGTGCCGTTTTATTTCATACAGTTCCATTCTGATTGAAACAGGGAAATAATCTAAACCTCACGTGTGGCGTTTCGCTGTCAAGGGGGGCGATATAGCGTGTATGTAATTACATTGCAAATACTGACTTGAGCCCCACCACTGTATGGGTTAGCCCTACCATAGATTACCCAACAAAAATACTCTGGAGTACTGTGTATATGTCCACAAAGCGATTATAGACAACTGCAATCTAATTTTAGACAGTGAAGAACGCCATTAGCAACCTTAAATAAACAAATGAAATGAACTGTAATCTTGGCACTAATAAAGCTAGCAGCCTGCTGCAAGCCCCGTTTTCTGTTACTTGTTGCCATAGCCCACATATTTACTGAACAAATTGGAGCTATAGTTGCAGAACAGTTTATATAAACAGTCTGCAACTGGAAGGAGGTCTTTGCAAGAAATAATGTTGAAATATTTTCTGTTCTAATAAACAACTGCACAATATTGATCTGTAATGTGGGATTTAATTAGTGTTTTTGAGTTGAGGATTTTGATATTTAATCTATTTTTAATAATTTATGCTTAGACTGCTATTTTGCTCTGAATTTCAAAGGATTGCCTCCTAATGTTATAGCACTGTAAAACATCCAACAGAGGTTTCACAGTTTGTGAATAGCATTGTATGCAACGTATTGAAAACTAATATGTACAATAGTCAAATATTGTATATTTGCGGAGAATAAGCAAAGAAATCCTCCATTTTTTTTGTTCTCTTCTGATAACTCCTCTTGCTTGCAGCATCTGCCAACCCTATTCCCCTCATCCATACACAACCCCAGCTATGACATCCCCCTGAATGAAGATCAGCTCGTATAATTCTGAATTTACAGGGCTACAGTCAAATACGTTCAGGCTCAGCCCGAGCTATGCCCCTGCTATAGAATAAATGTGTCCCTGAATGTGATGCTGCTTTCAAAAACCAACTGTAAGATTAATTTTTTTGAAAGTGGATAGACCAACAGTGCTAGGATACTGCAAAGGTTATTTTTCCACACAGATGACTAAGCACTGTAAAGTGAGATGGTCACAATCGCGACAGGGAAGATCTTCTGAACAAAGCGGGATGGAAGAAACCATGCGAACAAAGAAAATCAAATCAGACTGCCACAAATTCCTACAAAAAACAATACATGTTGTCCTCTCAATTGAAAGGATTTGTATCCATGTATGAGCACAATGCAGAGAGAGTGTAGATCAATTAGCACACACTGTCACACAGGTGGCCACTGCTGTTTTATTACGCGGGGGAATGAGCTGCTCTGTCTGTGCGTTCATGGCTGTTAGCTCTGACGTTTCTCAACCGTTGGTGACTCAGAGTTCAGGTTTCTCACTATTTGTTCCTCTTAATTGTTTACTGTGCGTTGATGTGAACTCGCAGCTGGGTAGACAGGAAACGGGAGCCAAATGACACAGGGAAATCCTGCCAGTGGCGGAACTAGCTAGGAACTACTGCAGTCTCCCTGCAGCTGATGGCATATGCTTACATGCGCAATGATAATTCAAGGCAATTTGAAGATCCTCCACCCTGCAGGA
Source organism: Notothenia rossii (assembly GCF_949606895.1). NCBI lineage: Eukaryota > Metazoa > Chordata > Actinopteri > Perciformes > Nototheniidae > Notothenia > Notothenia rossii. The sequence continues at coordinate 69,606,856 of NC_136902.1, forward strand.
TCCCCTGGTAAAATCGCATGACAGGAAAGGAGGATAGAAACAGACTGGAAAAACATATTTTCTAGGATTTTATTGATACTGTAGCAAGTCCTTATAAATAGTAGTAGTGTCGTCTTAGCAATATGAGCTCACAAAGGAGATGATATGTTATATGTATTATTCAAAGCACAGTCAATGTGTATGATCAAGAAGCCACACAGAAGCATTCTGTTTTATTTGTTAATTTGCTTTTTATGTGTCCACTCAATGTTCATAGTTATATTTGGATCAAGGCCTTAGGTGATTATCGGTTTGAGCTGCAAAGATTTATCCATGAGTTGTCAACTCAGTAAATCTCCGACCATTTAGATAATGTCTTTATGTTTGAGTTATTTTTAAAGAAATAAAAGGAAATTCTCTGATTTCAGATTCTATAATGTGATTTACATTATGAAACAAAATGACATCTGCCATTTAATTTTTTCCAACAACTATTCAACCACTGACATCACCATCTTTATAAGTGTCTATGTCTACCTTAGTATGGACAACCTGGGCACTGTCATGTCTCCACTGTGCTCTAAATTTGGTTGGACTGTATTTAACTAGGAGTTATTACAGATCAATCACAAACTGAAGCCTATCCAGTATTGATCTAGGTGCCTGGATAGGAACATTGTCCTACTTAATGTCAAATCAGCACGCAAATGCTGGATGCTTCGGTGAATAGATTTTTACTTGTGAATTTGGCTCTGGTTTCTGCTCGCATTAACATGTCCAATGAACATGTCCAATGAAAAGTAAGCCCTAGTGTCACCACACTCTTCACATTGGAGCTGGTGTTAGGCCACGTTTACACGGAGACGAAACAGGTTGTATCCGCTATAGTTCTCCATCGTATGGACGGTTCGTCCACACGAGGCCGTAACGGAACCGCGGAAACGGAGCCCTCAAACGATAACGGGTCCCAAGGTGGGTAGATCTGAGGACGAAACGCTCTGGGGGGCCTAACGATCATTTCCTGATAACGATTAAGCCATAGCCCCGCCTCTCCTGCTCACTGCTGTAGCATGGTCAGTAGCTACTGTCAGTAGCTACTGCTACTGACCATGTTACAGATGTTGGTGCAAATCTACAGCTCCTCTAGCACAACCATCAGCAACAAGTGGACATGGAGAACTGCATGTTGCTAAATCCACCGCGGAGAATAAACAGAAGGGCAACCAAGCAGCCATGGCAACCATGCTCGGGGGGTCTTCACTGCTTTTGGTGTATTTTGCGGCGGAAGTACAGCGCCAATTCCAGGCCTGGCATATGTACTACAGCGTCTCCAGCGGGTTGAGCTGTCTCGTGTGGACGGACACGTTTCTTGAGCCAATACCGTGTGGACGGAAGACGTTTTTGATATCGAATTCGATTCGTTCTCCGTTTCGTCTCTGTGGAAACGGAGCCTTAGATAGCCTATCATTGTCCTGATGCAGAGTTCTCCACTCCAGCTGAGATAATCATTTTTGGTAAATCCAAGTATTTTCTTTTGGCTATTGCCCTCTGAACATTTCACATGAATTCCTGCAATCTCCAGGCATGCTGTCATGGGTCTTGGCTGTCTTTTGTTTCTCCTCAGAAGTGCCTTCCATCTGGCTCCTTTACCACATAGCCCAGACTTGTGAAGTGCTCTACTGAGTGTAGTCCTTCCAGAGAAATCTCTCATCACTTTAAACTAATGTCACAGTTGTCCCTGGGTTTGAGGTCAGCTCCCTGGCTAAGGTCTTTCTAGCTTGGTCACTTTGTTTGGTAAATCTGCTCTAGGAGAATTTGAGGTAGTTTCATATTTTAGAAATGTATATTGACAACACCTCATGTACGCTTCCACAGATATGTGTAAAAAACGTTTCCAGAGAAAGCTTTCTCCAAAGGTTTGTCATCTACCCAGTTTTACACAGATTATGAAATTAGAACTAAAAATGAATATAGATGTGCCATTTTGTGCAAAAGAAGCAATTCAGTTTTTTTGTTAGAAACATTTCTTACCCAAAATAAATCCCTTTAAAATCCCAGTTTATTCATTTAGGGGCCCTGTGTTACTGTATGATATGACAAGTACTATTCAAACGTTCTCCTAATTATCAGTTTACTGAATTTTAGGACTGGTTCTTTAATATGTAATGGGCCATGTACTATAATATACAATATAAATGTTTACATCTTGATGAATGCAGTGCTTGAATGGTAATTGGGAAGAGCTCAGGTCAGTATATGGATTGAGTAAATATATTCAGTACTTTGTGTATGCTCTGAAAATTGCCGCAGTCTATGGTTTGTCCCACTTGCTTGGAGGAAAGTCTACAAAACACTGCTGAGTCACACCCTGTCCACCTCCTCACAAGAGTTGACAAACAGTGGGCTCACCCCCATCTTCACAGATGATTCAGTGGCTGACCAGCAGAGTGGGTTGCGTTTTTGTCACAACATCTCGAGGCCTCTGGCAACTTGTGATGGGCACATTTCCAAGGCCCTGTCTCCTGTGTCTGGCTATAGCATACAAGGCCAGCACTGAAGACGGCTGATTCGACTCGGGAGTGAGGTCTCACTATCCCACAGTAACATTAGCCCACGCATGGCACATAGCCACAAGCAGGCCACACACTCATGGCTGGGTGCTCCCTGTTCAATTTGTGTAGTTACTACTTATGCCGAGTTTCTCACAAACACAACCAAAACAAACAGTGAGGTTTTTGTATTATTGTCAAATCTTAGCTCATGAAATAGAATTAAAAACAACGACTATACTTGTGTAGCGTTAGATTAGAAATGACTTTTTTTAAACTCCTGTATTCACTGTTCTATATTGTATTGAAAGATCTTGTAATAATATATGGAAACTGAAAGATTATCCCGAAATGTCTGATGATTACTTGAAATGGATTTCAGAACTAGACAGCAAGGAGTAAGCATAGAAGTGATACTGATACTAATATTTTGACAAATAACTACCAACAAACAGTTTATGACATCTTTCTAAGAGGTGTTTTAATCTCTCTCAGTCTGCCAGGTTACAAACACCGTCTGGTAAATATAGCAAAGCAGTAGAATATAAAAACAAGCACAACGAACATGAAAACATTAAAATGGCTGGTCTAATGAAAAAGGGTAATGAACAAAATGGAAGAAAATATACATACCCATCAGCACAGACAACAGCTAAGTACATAAGCCATTAGCTGGGCTTAAACATTGACAGAAACAGACTGATTCATCCGTTACCCATTTAGCTACAAACCAAATGGCGAGAGCAGGAAAAAACTTGGGGTGGGGGGGGGATTAAATGGATGGAAGCAGTGAATCATACTGTAGCCAAAGTCATATCTAAAAAGGAATCATCTCAGGTAATGACCCCAAGACAACAGCTTCCTCTGTGACTCAGAATAATTGGTCCAACAGAGCGTTAATACCAAGCCGTGACTGGGATAAAGAAAACCAGAACAAAGAATGAAGTGTCCCTGCAGTTTCTCCAACTAAAAAGGTCAGAAACGAAGGGGTCAGCCATCGCTCTGAATCCTTTTCACTGTCACCACAGTCTATCCTCGTTCTGTCAGGGCCCAGACCCCTCCAGTGGTTTATGCTCCTCACTCTGCAGCTGTCATGATATTTACACACCTCTTCAGACACAAGACACACATAAGATAGGCCTTATTCACAGAGACACTCAAACAACAGTTGTTGAATGAAAATCCCCCAGATCAAATAATGTACAATTAATATCGCTTGTGCAGCAGTCATATAAAAATGCCATATGCGCTTTGGAAAGGCACTTAAACACCCACAATAAAAGGAAGAACTGAATTTAGTGTCAATTTCTTTTTTTCAAGTAAACTAACATATCTGAAAGGCAAATGCCTTACCGAATAACTATGTTTGTTTATTTGTGGGGCCTATCATTCTTCATGCAAACATGAACAAAATACTTCTCAATGTAGACAGTATACTTCTCAGCAGTCCAGACAACTGTAAGTTATGTCAGGTCTTCTGATTTTTCAAATAGAATTACTTTGCAAAACCCAAAGCAAATATAAAATGCTTATTACATGTTTTAACACATAGTATGGGTTTTACCATCACATGCGGGAGAAGTCTGTCTCAGGCAAGCTAACCATGCTAGCATTAGCAACTGCACACTCTGCTCTCCATGGTCAAAGAAAAATAACTGAAGTAATAAGCCATTATATTTGCAAAGACATGCAGCCATATAGCAGATTTAAATATAATGGCTACAGATAATGATATGACCCTGAAACTGATTGTGTAATATAAGTTTCCAGCAGCATTTCAGTAAAAAATACATAAGCAATTGGTACTGGCCAAAAACTTTGGCTTTGTATTTCACTGCACATTATTTGTTACGTTGATTCAGCAGTTGGCAGATTTGTTTTGACAATGGGTCTTCAATACTTGATAGATTTCGGCTTTTTTGTCATTCATAATTTTGGTTTGTAGCTGCTGCTATTAAAACCTAATATCATTTAGTCAATCTGAAACTAAAAATCGTATCCTTTCTAAATAAATGATTTGTCACTGTATCTACTTGTCATGTGTCTGGGTTAGGACAGATACACTAATACCTGTAGTGCAAAAAAAAAACATTTGAAAAACAAAGCCACTGCTGTGTGTTATTTGATATTTGCTATTCCTCCTCATCGTACATTTCAGCCATCATGACCATGCAGTGTCTCAAATTGGTCCGAGCAGCAGGGTGGTAATGATGTGAGCCAGATAGGAACAGCAGCATTTTATTCCTGTAGTTCTTATTGAAGCTGGGTAAACACTGACACGGGAAAAGTACAGGTAATCAGGTAACCTTTGTGGGAGGTGGTAAGGTAACCGAATTCCATGAGAACAACACCCCCCACAGCCCGACAACCAGCAAAATGTGATCTCTTAGTGAACAAAGCCTGATTCAGGGAAGGGATGTTCCACTGTGGAAAATGACACGACAGCTAGAAGTGCGCATTGAGGGCAGTGCTAATATTAGCGAGTCTTATCTTGACAAACTGCATGAGACTGAGGAAATGACGGAAAGATATCACTGTGGGTTCAATGCTTTCCCCCAGGAAGTGACTTAAAATTAAGCAAATCGAACTGATGACGATCAAAATGACAGGGAAATCACCCTGGCTTGTCAGCGCCACTCAATCTCCTTTTGATACTGATGACCGATGAAGGGGGATATCACCCTATATCCTGTGCCCAAGCAGAATAGGCTGCTATCAAAACCGAGAGATGTTGTTCCTGACTAACAACACCTGTTGCATGTGAAACGTGTTCCTTAAGCAGTGTTGCTAAGATATTTCCGTATGTGTTGTTTCAATACTTATCTGAGTAAGAGTCATATGTGCATATTTCGTTTAGCGTCGGAAACAAGCCACCAAACGTATCAGGTTTCATAAAAAGGTACAAGAGATTCAGCCACCTCTTGATTTATTATTGCCTTTGACAGACACACACCCTTTTCTCCAGGCTATGTTGGTGTACATATCAGACCGAATACTACATCCGTGGTTCCCTGTTATGCTGGTCATATGATACACTATGTCAGTGCCTAGTGTTACTACGTTATTAATTGTTTGAGTGCTTTGAATTCACCTATTAAAATGTATTTGATTAAGTCTGTGAATGTGGTTCATTTTAAGGCATCAATATTCATGGGTTAGCCAAAAGCCGCCCAGTGTTATGCGTGATAATTACACACTTTTTTGGCAAGCACAAAAACGGCTAGCACATGTTTAATGGCTTTATTTTCCTTATCCCAATGGACAAAATATGCAACTAAAGACCTTAAGGCCAACAACAGATAACAGACAAATATACTTCTAACAAATTCCTTTCAACTGTAATTACAAGGTAGATGGCCAGAAGGCAGTTTGGGCATAAACAACTTGATGTGGCGAGCGTGAGTAAAAGCAGAGAGACATGAGGGCAGAGGTATGCTACAATACCTGCTGGGGGCCATCCCCATTGACCATGGCTGGGGGTGGGGGTGAGGCCAGCATTGGGAGTTCAGGACTGAGAAGCTGGCCGGACTCCAGAGGTGGGGTGTGGTCTGCCATATCTCCCTCATTCACACCACTGAAGAGGTACTCCTGCAACAAAGACACTGCAATCAATAGAAAATCACAAAGTATACCTCAGAGATTGGTAGTGTCATCGCCTCGAGTCTTAAGGCCCTGACACACCAAGCCGATTTCGGCCGTCGATGAGCGTCCTGTCGCCCTACTCAGATTGGTGTGTCCCGCACCGTCGGGTCTTTTCGGCCGTGCCGACACCTTCCGCTCCCAATTGAACATGTTAAATCGGGAGCGGAGGCTGTCGGCAAAATAAATTACTCTGATTGGCTGTCCAAACGAAGTACGCCTCTTTTTGAATGACGAAATACACACTACCGCCGCCTGCTGGTAAGGAGAGTTATTGCCAGTCACGCATGCGCAGTGCGTACGTGCTACTTCGCCATTGGCTGAAGTCTTTGCGGTGTGTTCCAGTGCGACTTTTTGGCCAAGACACAGGAGACGTGAGATGACACAACAGTCGGGTCTGTCGGGACGTGTTCTTTGGTGTCAGTTTGGTGCGTCAGGGCCTTTACAGCAAGTCAATAGATCTCTGCTGAGAACTACCTTTACCCAGAACACAACAGGATGCGGCTTCTCCCTCCCCTCTCTTATAATATAGTATGAGAACATTATCACCTTTATTTGTCAAATGTTGGGATGTGGGTGAATGCTGTTATTATGAAGTAGACAAGAATTGTGTGTGTATATATATATATATATATAGTGTGTATATAAGTCGAATAAATTATGATTGAAATAAAGTATAACTGATTTATGTTTCACAAGGGATTTTCAATAATACAGCAAAATTGGTAACTGTTATTTTTGTTATTACATTGGAAGCATATATTAGCAATTAACAAATCTACATCAACCAATATGGATTATGCATAAGCTCATGCCAAACCGTAGCAAAGTATGTAGGTAAGATACAGTTCCTGTTCAAAACTGCAATTATATAAGACTGAAAGGGGGCCAAGCTGAGACTGAAACAGATGAATACATGAAAAGATAAAGTGGCTTAGAGAATTTAAAAAAAACAATGACAGAACACCATGAGAGAAATGTAACATGTGTCCTTGAACCTAATTACAATCTAGCGCATGCGCCCCCGATCCTCACTGTGATCTGGCTTATCTGTTAGCTTTAGTCCCGCCCCTCCTTAAGCTTAAATAACAAAGTCAGTTTACAGTGTGATGGTCAATGAACTGGGCTTGAAGGAACTATTGCTACAGTAGAGGACTGACATGTGATTAGCCCAGTATTAATAGATGATGGCAGGCTTCTTGTGTGGTGTTTGGGCCTCCAGGTCAACCACAGCAGTCGCTTGGAGTATTACTCTATAACACAAGACAATTTCAAGTATATTTATGTTCAAGTCCGAATTAATGTTTCAAACACACAGTTCAACTGCTAGCTAAGCTTCTGAAATAGAGAAGTAACCCTTATCACAGGCACTCCCTTTGTTTATATTTGCTCACATTTGAAACTTGATAAGCCCCACATTTGCATTATATTCTCAGACTGAAAATTATAATGTGAGAGGTAATTATCCTGAATATGATATTTGATTATGGTGAATGGGTGATATTAGGTGTTTTCTTTACTACAGTTATAAAGTACTTGCGTTGAGTTAACTTTGGGGACTGCGTGAATGCCAAACTTACTGTACTAATATATGAACATTCTGTAAGGTGTAGGTATTACCTCTGAAAACACCATCTAACACTGGCATTAAACTCTGGTTGCATTACACTGAAACCTGTGCATAGACGTAACTGTTGTAGCAGATTAAAAAATAACTTCTATATGGAAATTATTGTACCATCTGTTGTTGACGGTAGATCATATTTGACTGTGGCTGAGAGACCAGTCAATTAGGACACAACAGCTGTCTTTCAGTTTTGGTCAAATGGGGAAAACACCCTGAATCCGAATAATAGGACATTGTAACTAGCCAACACTTATACATATTATATGACTAAGATTGATACAGGTGTGAGCCAATACTCTAATGTGACATTTATCTGGAGAAATTGTTTCCTAATACACTGTGTAAAAGCTGATTCTGTATTGAGTGTATGTATTTCCTTAACATTACCCACTGTGCTTTACATACGTTCTAACAATTACAAGCATACTTTCGTAACATATCCCACAAGTAATACTAACGTCAATGTTCAGAGGTAATGCTCTTTTTATTCGCCTAAGTTAACTAGGTTAGCTTGTTGCAAGTGTTTACTCTGGCTACAAGTGTATGTGTACGTGTGTTATGTGTGTTGTGTGCTTAGCGTTGTGTCATAGTTGTTGGTTATCTAACAGCTAACTCACAAACAATACAGTTTAATTCGGGTCCTTTAAGAGACACAGGTAATACACCATATGTTGTCTGTCAGCAACATAAGTGGGTTATTATCAGCTAGCGTTACTCACTCAGTCAGCAGGCACAGCAGCAGCAGTCTGTGTGACACAGTGATGATTTATCTGCAGCTTTCCCCGAAATGTTTTACGTCAGCAACCACCGGTGACCTGCTGCTTCCTGCAACACCTGAACCGAAAACCTTACTAGCTACCTGGATAAACACAGGCAATATGTGACATGCTAGTGTTAGCTACCCTAATGCTACCTTAGCTAATAGTAAGCGAGATGTGCTTCTCTCCTAACGTGAACGTCGACCGCCCGTATTGACTACACCTCAAACAGATCGGCGTGACTATCGAGCAACGGTGACGATGCTAAGAACCGATAATGTTAGCCTGATTGCCAGTTTATCGAGATAACTTTCCATCCAACCCTGCACCTCGCATAAAAGTCAGGAATTTCTCCATCGATGCAGGGCTCTGTGCGCATGCGTGATACTGCAAATCATGACGAATCCCAAGTGCCCAGATAACAAATACAAATATTTATAATGGATACAACTTCAGGAAGAGGACATTTTATTAAACTTTAAAGGTTTTGGATTTGATACAATATATATGTTTTTATACAACTAATTTTATTTGTGCGAACATTTCACATTCACAATCAAAATGGACTGACACTAAACCAAATGTTGAAAATGTTTACTTAAAGTTACAACAACCAAATTTGTATTCGATTCTTATTTTTATTATATTTTTACTAGAAATTGTACCTTTTGTTTTTATCACAATTGTCTTTATATCTTATATGTTTATTTATTTATATTATTTTTTCTTTATTTTGTTTAACTCTGTATGTACCTGTGTACCCCTGATGTCAATGTTTTGTGTGTATACAATGTTTGATTGACATATGGATTTAAAAGGGTGGGGAAAAAGGGGGAAATAATATTTCTAATATTGTCATGTTGTTTTGCTTTTGAATGGTTCCATCAGCATTCAATAGTGTGTACAGTTATAATTAGCCCATCTGTACAGTTATAATTAGCTTCATCTGTCTACGTAGATTTTCATGATTTTAAGGAGGACCTTAAGGTTGACGTGTGTGTTATCGTTTTATTTCACCAAGTCAGTCACAGAGAAACATTTTTTATTGGTTTATTGTGGTGAAACTATACAAGGATCCCATTGGATTGACATGGATGTGATCATATTAGTTTCAGTTCTGCCTGAACAGCCAACTCTGAAAACTGGCCCAATCCTTATTGGAAATATCCGGTCCACCTTAACAACATCATATTGCCTTTAAAGGTTTCTAGTCATATCGTGTGTTCAGCCTAGAGTATAATAATTCCTATAGAACGAAACTATTAGCACCACTAAGTAGACTTGAAATTTGACATATCATTTCAACACTACAAGTGTGCATGTAATAAATGATGTCCACATGACTCGCAGCAATTGTTACATTTTGAAGATTTTTCTGGGGCTTTGATTAGATTCTTATCACGGCCCAAATCTATATTGTTTTGATTGTGCATGGGTGGTCCATTGATATGGCTCCATCTCCTTATTATACAAAGTCCCAGGGACTTGTTACTGTTGGACAGGGAACAACACTGAGAAACATCACAATTCAGTATCACATCAAAATACCTAATTTGAAGGCAAATTCACGATGGCATCATGTCTTGGTTGTATGCAGTCCTTTACATGTTGTGGTACTGTATGTTGCAGTGCCAAAATGTACCTTAGATGACAGATCATTTGTTTACAAGTGTATTTCAATTACTATAATCAATTTTACAATTTGTATAGTATGCTTTAGCTTTAATCAAGAAACCCTTGAACATGCTAATAAGTCATATTATAGCAACTGCTTTTCCATTAAAACTTGCAAATTAGTATTTTTGAGAAATATCCTCCAGAGACCCACCCATTCATTTTTGTCCTCTGTGGAGAACATTGGGTTTTGGTCCATTACTTTGAGGATATACATGCCACAACATTAAGTCAAATTGTACTCCACACAGACTCCACAGAGGACATCCTTGGCTTTTCAAACATATGACTATGTGGGGGTGTGGCTTTGAAAAAGATAATTTCATTGTATTTCAAAATGGCGTCCATCAACACAAGCACTATTTATAGAAAGAGAAATGGTAAGTTTGCAATTTTTTAATTGCCAGGGTTGTGAGCTCAATATTTTAATTAATTATAGCAAGGGAACATCTTAGGAGTTATTGTAGTGAGTACTTATTTGACCTACAACTTAATGTTTTTTATGAATGTCCTCTGAGGAGGATAGGATTTGCTAACTTTTTATTTCCCCCATTTTACACAACACAAATGGAGTCCACTATGGGCCAAAACTAACACTTAGGTTTCTGTAGGGTTCATGACAGATTGATGCAGTGGGAAAACATACATCAAGTGCCTTAAGTGTCAGATGTCTCTCTGTATTTCAAAAAAGGATGGAGCACTACAAATGAGGACTCAATATGTGTTGCATTGAGTTGTTATGCTTGTCTAAATGTACTTGTATGTTAATGTTGTTTAAAAATGTTTGTATACTATGCTTCGCATAACTAACACCCGATGGGCCCTTTCTCATTTCCTCGACTCCTCGACTCCTCGGTCCTCCGGTAGTGACCTGGAAATGAATGTCAGCGCGCCATGTTGAAGGACATCTCATTTCTCTAAATGCACTTCGAGGACCGAGGATCGAGCGTCGAGGAGGCTCTCTGGAGGAGCTCTAACCGAGGATACACTGATGGGTCCTCCTCCACGGTCCTCCACGGCTTCTTCGTAGATGCATTTCCGGCAACAGTGAGGTTTAAAAGAGTCATAACGCACGGCCGGACTTATCTCAGCCAATGACAGCTCTGCATGCATCTCCTGGATATTATTTATTAACTGCTCTCATCACGACGCAATGTTTACATCGAGAACAGCTGTGAGGTCCGTGCCGAAAGCAGAGCAGTGTGTAAAATATATATCACTCAGTATAACAGGCCTATAGGCCTACTCTCTTTATTTGCTGTAGTTTAGTAGATATCTACAACTGTAGCCTGATTATATGCTTTGGGGCTGTAGGTGTGTGTGTTACAGTGTGTAGGTGTTTGTGTTGTACAGTGCGTAGATGCGGCGGACAGACGGGTCTCAGTTGGTTTGGTGTCCTATGCTTACTTTTAATACTTTTAAATAAAACTTTTGGCCCGTAATTCCAATTCCTCATTGTAGCGACCAGAGAGGGGAGGGGGGGGGATATATCCAGTCTCTGATTGTGTTGCGTTATTATGAGAGTGCTCTGTTTGATTCTGAAATTGTATATATTTATATAAATATATACATATGTGTGTGTGTGTGTGTGTGTGTGTGTGTGTGTGTGTGTGTGTGTGTGTGTGTGTGTGTGTCCGCATCTGTAGCCTGTTATTGTCTCATTATACAGCACTGTGAATGAATTAAAAGTAAATATATAAGTCGTCGTGAACACATCTGTCCATCAGACAGAGGGCTGATGTGCCTCCTGTCATCATTAATGAGAAACATCACAATTCAGTATCACATCAAAATACCTAATTTGAAGGCAAATTCACGATGGCATCATGTCTTGGTTGTATGCAGTCCTTTACATGTTGTGGTACTGTATGTTGCAGTGCCAAAATGTACCTTAGATGACAGATCATTTGTTTACAAGTGTATTTCAATTACTATAATCAATTTTACAATTTGTATAGTATGCTTTAGCTTTAATCAAAAAACCCTTGAACATGCTAATAAGTCATATTATAGCAACTGCTTTTCCATTAAAACTTGCAAATTAGTATTTTTGGGAAATATCCTCCAGAGACCCACCCATTCATTGTTGTCCTCTGTGGAGAACATTGGGTTTTGGTCCATTACTTTGAGGATATACATGCCACAACATTAAGTCAAATTGTACTCCACACAGACTCCACAGAGGACATCCTTGGCTTTTCAAACATATGACTATGTGGGGGTGTGGCTTTGAAAAAGATAATTTCATTGTATTTCAAAATGGCGTCCATCAACACAAGCACTATTTATAGAAAGAGAAATGGTAAGTTTGCAATTTTTAATTGCCAGGGTTGTGAGCTCAATATTTTAATTAATTATAGCAAGGGAACATCTTAGGAGTTATTGTAGTGAGTACTTATTTGACCTACAACTAAATGTTTTTTATGAATGTCCTCTGAGGAGGACATGATTTGCTAACTTTTTATTTCCCCCATTTTACACAACACAAATGGACTCCACTATGGGCCAAAACTAACACTTAAGTTTCTGTAGGGTTCATGACAGATTGATGCAGTGGGAAAACATACATCAAGTGCCTTAAGTGTCAGATGTCTCTCTGTATTTCAAAAAAGGATGGAGCACTACAAATGAGGACTCAATATGTGTTGCATTGAGTTGTTGTGCTTGTCTAAATGTACTTGTATGTTAATGTTGTTTAAAAATGTTTGTATACTATGCTTCGCATAACTAACACCCGATGGGCCCTTTCTCATTTCATCAAATCCCCCTCCTCGACTCCTCGACTCCTCGGTCCTCCGGTAGTGACCTGGAAATGAATTTCAGCGCGCCATGTTGAAGGACATCTCATTTCTCTAAATACACTTCGAGGACCGAGGATCGAGCGTCGAGGAGGCTCTCTGGAGGAGCTCTAACCGAGGATACACTGATGGGTCCTCCACGGTCCTCCACGGCTCCTTCGTAGATGCATTTCCGGCAACAGTGAGGTTTAAAAGAGTCATAACGCACGGCCGGACTTATCTCAGCCAATGACAGCTCTGCATGCATCCCCTGGATATTATTTATTAACTGCTCTCATCACGACGCAATGTTTACATCGAGAACAGCTGTGAGGTCCGTGCCGAAAGCAGAGCAGTGTGTAAAATATATATCACTCAGTATAACAGGCCTATAGGCGTACTCTCTTTATTTGCTGTAGTTTAGTAGATATCTACAACTGTAGCCTGATTATATGCTTTGGGGCTGTAGGTGTGTGTGTTACAGTGTGTAGGTGTGTGTGTTGTACAGTGCGTAGATGCGGCGGACAGACGGGTCTCAGTTGGTTTGGTGTCCTATGCTTACTTTTAATACTTTTAAATAAAACTTTTGGCCCGTAATTCCAATTCCTCATTGTAGCGACCAGAGAGGGGAGGGGGGGATATATCCAGTCTCTGATTGTGTTGCGTTATTATGAGAGTGCTCTGTTTGATTCTGAAATTGTATATATTTATATAAATATATACATATGTGTGTGTGTGTGTGTGTGTGTGTGTGTGTGTGTGTGTGTGTGTGTGTGTGTGTCCGCATCTGTAGCCTGTTATTGTCTCATTATACAGCACTGTGAATGAATTAAAAGTATATATATAAGTTGTCGTGAACACATCTGTCCATCAGACAGAGGGCTGCTGTGCCTCCTGTCATCATTAATGGACGTCTCTTTAAAATGACCGCTCAGAGGAGAGGAGTTCTCATTTCTCTAACCGCCTGCGGCTTCCCCTCCTCTCTCCTCGGCTCCCCTCCTCGGCTCCTCCGCTCGCATCTCCTGTGGAGGGGACTAAGTCTCGAGGATAGGAGTCGAGGAGGGGAGTAGAGGAGGGGAGTTAGAGAAATGAGAAAGGGCCCCGATGTCCTCTACAAAGGACACACAATAAAACAAAAATAAAAAGATATATTTTTTGTTTTTGTTAGTCATTATGTTTATACCACCCAAAAGACTTGTGTGATAAAAAAAAAAAAGGACATTTGAAACCTTTTTCTTTCTGGGTCTCATGAATGTTAAGTGACACGCAACACACATGCAAATACAATAGGAGTTTGTCAAAGTGAGGGACTTTTAAGCTTTGCTACTAAAGTGCAATGTGTCATGAAGTATCAGGCATAGCTCCACCTGCTGGTTACTTTGGCTTTTTTATTGACAATTGAACTTACAGTTTTAATGATATACTTAATTTTACATCAAAAGCAGTTGGTGGTCTGGCCTAATCTCTAATGTGCACCTATACTGTGGGAAATAATTATATTTCTATGAATACTAAAAAGATGCCCTTACAAAATACATTTTTTAAAACTCATTATCATGTTGTTAAAACAATTTTTCTTTAAATGGTGAGTTTAAATCCACAAAGTATTCAACATTTTTTGTAAATCAATTATTCAATACAGGAAACTGATGACAGTTCAAATCAATACAGAAAGTGCTTCTTAAATAAGTGTCAAGATTGTTCACTAAGTGCTTCGCTGCCACAGAGTTACTGAAAATCTATATTTATTTAGAAGAGGTTGGTTTCGCATAATGTGAACATGTTCCAAGAAGAAATATATTGTATTTTCAATCATTCCTCTCAAGTGCACCAACAGTCTTTTGATCATTAGTGGTGTTGACAACATACAATCAGGGAAATTAGTCTGGTCTAAATTGTAATCCGAAACATCAGCAGATTAGTTTATTGTAAATCATTCACAATCAAATGGCAAGAGCAATTAAACATAAATAATTATGATTATTATGCAATTACAGTATACTGCAATTGCCTAAACATTTAGTGGTGTGGATAATGTGTATCAGAGAAATGGAAGTGAGATCAGGCTGGTGGATGGGGAGTTTGCAAAGTAAAGTGGATGTTTTATCAATACCATTACAATCTGAATGTTGAGCAATACATCCACAATATGTGCTTTTACAAATAAATATTCTTTACAAAAATGTATTAATTTGTTTCGTACCATATTTTAGCGCACTGGTCAGCAGTGTTCAATTGACTAAGGCACCCTAAACAGCAGTAAG
The DNA here is from genome assembly GCF_949606895.1 of Notothenia rossii. Classification (NCBI taxonomy): domain Eukaryota; kingdom Metazoa; phylum Chordata; class Actinopteri; order Perciformes; family Nototheniidae; genus Notothenia; species Notothenia rossii. The sequence continues at coordinate 69,622,123 of NC_136902.1, forward strand.
TCAACTCACTGACCACTGCTTGAGGCTACTAGTGGGGAAATAATGTACAAATGAAGGTATCTTTTACAATCACTTTATGTGTAGTTGCTTTTTCGTTTCATGGATTGTATAGCCCTTAGTTTTTTTAAATATTCAGAACACAGAATACATATATTTGTATTTGTTTAGCACTTCGTATGTAGACATTTGCTTCATGAAACATCATCTAAAATTACAAAGGCTTTTACAAATTGTTATGTAATCGTAATGAATATTTCTTGACAGCTCCGACTGTCAGTGAACGCACCATCGAACTACAGGAAGTACGGTGGCGGTGTGTTTTCAGTCGGTGCTTTAGCGCTCACAGCTAACTACAACAAGGCTCTTCCATAAACAGCAGCTGAAGTGAAGCTAGACCAGTACCCGACTACCGAAATGAGTTCATCAACAACTTGATTCCTCAATATGTTGGCTGACAACTTTGTGTTGTTTCAGTGTTCAGTGCTAAGAAAACGACACCGCGGATGAAACATTAGCTAGAACAACGTCAAGGTAACTCCCAGCAACAACAACAACAACACTCCTTACGCTAATTAGCTTAATAGACTTGTTTTGTATGGTTGAGTTATACAGCCAGGCTACCGCTAATATGGTACATTAGCAACCTTTATATTGCTAGTTTGTCAAACCTGTCTGCAAGTCTTACAAGGCAACATAACCCGGTGCTTGTGCATTGTTTATGTGTGTCCTCTTTGGTATGTCAATGTTTATTATACCATAAAAGCCTGTGTTCATGAGGTCTGGGTTACAAGTGCAAATTCACTGAGACACAACCACTGTAGTTTTGACAGGTTAGCAGTTGCCATTTTAAAAATTAAAGAAAAAATGTGTAGTAAACCTCAATTGAACTTCTCTCCTTCTATCAGCAAACACAGTAAATGGGTTTATCTCAATCCACACGCATACATGTTTTAATCTGTCCACAATGCTGGCCTCAGTACCAACTTTCTGTCTGAGCCGAGCACTTCAAATACTGGGATAAGCTTGTGGGTAAATAACCATCTCAGTTTTGAATGTATACATAGGTTGCTACAGACTGGGCAATATTTGATTTCCAGTTTTGTGTAGTATCCCTTTGGTGTTATCATAACATTGTTATGATTGTGACTTATTGTTGGCAGATTTTTGCCATTTGTAATCTTTACCATAACTGCACTATCAAAAAAAATTGCAGTAAAAATATATATTAAATTGAGAATGTATTTACTAGAGTAAGAATGGTTATAAAATAAAACTTCACCATACTCCTGTTTGACTGGGCACTTAATTTAAACTTTAAATCTACTGTTTATTTCAGAAGTTCACTAGAATTAACAAAGTAAAATACATAAGTTAGATCAAATAAAATATGTTATAATCTTCCCACATTTCCTGCTTTTGTACACTATATTTTAAACAAAATTGATGACTGGATATACAATAATTTACATCTGTTTATCTGTGTTTTCTCCTCATTTCACAGCTGAGTATGCTGGACGTGGGGAAGTGGCCAGTGTTTGCCCTCCTTCCTCCAGAGGAACTACGGCTTATTCGTCAGGCTTGTGTCTTTGGCAGTGCTGCAAATGAAGCCCTCTATGTCACAGTTAATGATGAGGTAACACTTTAGCTTAAAGCAAAATTGCTTTAATCCTCTTGTTTACAAGTTGTCGTCGCACGACCTGAACTATCAACCCTGCTTTCATAATAGGGATTTTATTATTCAGTTTAAGGGTTGGATAGGGAAATGTTGCAGGGATTCACTATGTGGTGTACACAGGTTGCAATTCTAGTCACGGGGATAAGCAGATAGAATGAGGCTATCTTTAGCCATGCAGGCTTATTCCCTGAGCAAGCTTCATTCTTATCCTGTGCAAAGGTGTAGGGCATTCCCTGATCTTGCTCACCTATTTAAACTGTTTGTCCCCGTGGCCCAAACACTTTATGTTTCGGTAATAGTAATTTGTGGTGTAATAAAAATAAATATTTGGGTGAATTCTCTTCAAATATGTATAGTAATTGCTATAGAACGACACTATTAACACCACTAAGTAGACTGGGAATAAATACATTTGACATATCATTTCAACACTACAATTTTGCATGTAAAAAATAATTCCCACGTGACTAGCAGCAAAGATTACATTTTGAAGATTTTTCTGGGGCTTTGATAAGATGTTACATTATATATTGCTAAGGAGAACATCTATTATTAAGCTGATATTAATTAATATAACTGTCAAACATTCTGGAATATAAGATGCTGAAATATGCTAAAAACTCACTGCAGGAGAAGTTTTTTTGGGTGTGAATACCCCTGAAATGATTAGTCCTTTAATTATTCATTCATTTGACAGAAACATACTTTTCAAAATCTCTGCACTTTGGAACTATCTTACATTTTAGAGTCTTTTGGACAATTGATTCAACACAATTATAGAAATGTAAGCAATAAGAAAATAGCCAATATCATTAGTTGCTGGTCTGTTGTATATAATTAATCAATAAACCTGAACAGCATAAAAGATATTTAACATTTCATAAGGTCAACTTATATTGTCTTCTCCTAGTATTTCATCTAACCAAATATTTTGGGTTTATTTGGGTGTCAGTATGTATCAGTTAACAACAGAATTCAGCATTTATGCATCATTTATGAGTATGGGTATCATAAGTGATGCTTGCTCTCTGCAGGTCTTCGCTCTGGGCACCAACTGCAGCGGCTGTTTAGGGCTCGGAGACCTTCAAAGCAATATTGAGCCGCGCCGGATTGATGTCTTGTGTGGAAAGAAGATTGAGTCCCTAAGCTATGGAACCGGGCCGCATGTGGTTATTGCAACTACAGGTAATCCAGTCCAGGAAACCTTTATTTGTCCCTGAGGGCTCATGTCCTCAAGATGCAGAGGAATCACATCACAAACAACAAGAGGATGCATGCTTATGCCTAGTATCCGCTTTAGGATGATACTGGGTCATCACTGCCCATGCACTGTCTAAACACACCTTATTAAGAACAGTACAACTTAAACAAACATGATAGGAGTTAGAGTCTGATTACTATTCATAAGTGTCTTATCTGAGTGAATACATGTTATGTGAACTAATGTGCCTTTTTTTCGGTAATTGCAACTTACAAGTGACAGGTTTATAGACTGACTATTCAGTGTGTTTTGGTACAAAAGGGAAAAATGTTGTTGATTTTAGGTAAAATAGTTGCACTATGTTGCATCAATCTCTAAAAAATGTACCGTATGAATGATTCACAAAGTTAATTTGATTGTAACATAACAATATTTCATTCTGTTTGCCAACTATTCAGATTTCTAATAATAGTGTTTACTCCAGTCAGTGGTATAAACTACATCATGAACAATTAAACAAAACATTGATCTACTTGTTGTCAGTTGTGTATTACAAGACCTGTAAATGAATTTCAGAGATACGATTTGCCTATAAACCAGATGTGTTTAATTTATCATGTGAAGCTGACTGCTTCTTAACTATTGATAACATATTAACCACTGAGACAACATGAATGAAAGTTTGCCTGCCATGCCGTAGACGGAGAGGTGTTTGCGTGGGGCCATAACGGCTACAGCCAGCTGGGCAACGGGACCACCAACCATGGACTGACCCCTGCCCTGGTTTCCACCAACCTCCTTAGCAAGAGAGTGACAGAAGTGGCCTGTGGCTCCCACCACACCATCGCCCTCACAACTGACGGAGAGGTGACATATCATACGTCCTGCTGTTTCTCTTTTGCCTACGCTGTGTATTTCTTCTGACATAGAAAATGTATGTCCTTGTTCAGGTGTTCGCATGGGGTTACAACAACTCAGGACAAGTGGGTTCAGGCTCGACGGCCAACCAGCCGACACCACGCCGCGTTAGCAGCTGCCTGCAGAACAAAGTGGTGGTCAACATCGCCTGTGGTCAGCTCTGCTCCATGGCTGTACTGGACAATGGAGAGGTAATGGGTCATCAAACTGCAGATGTTTAGCATGAATGTCAATCAGTGCTCTCAGTAAGTGGAGTAGGGGTGGCTAATGCAAATGTGTTTAACAGTTTGTATGTTAGAAGCATGGCCCATCATTTTATGTATTTTTCTTTCTTTTTTGTGTGACTTAAAAGGAAAAAAGGTTTCAAAAGTTGCTGTTTTCTCCAACAAGACAACAGTGTTGATTGCAATTAACAGTACATGTGTTTCTAGAAATGCTAACATCTCAGAATATAGTACCAAATGAAAGTGTAGACACTTTTTTTTAAAGCCTGTTGAAATTAAAGTAAAGGTTTACAATATTAAAAAAATGATGCAGATAAATGCTAATAGAAGCTGAAAACAATCACCCCTAAACATACAGATAACCAAGCCCCACCAATGCAGTGATAAAGCGTCTGCAGAGTGTGCATTATTTCCTTGTGTGTAGATCTACGGTTGGGGGTACAATTGCAATGGACAGCTAGGTTTGGGCAACAATGGAAATCAGCAGACCCCATGCAGGATCGCTGCTCTCCAAGGGGTCAACATCGTCCGGGTAAGGGCCTACGGAGAGACGGATCTCATACATTTAAAAAAAAAAAAAGAAAAAAAAGTTCAGTTGTTATTGAGCTTAATATCGCTCTTCTTCCCGTGTACAGGTTGCGTGTGGATATGCTCATACACTGGCACTCACAGATGAGGGGATGGTTTACGCCTGGGGAGCCAACTCCTATGGGCAGTTGGGAACAGGCAATAAGAGTAACCAGGCTCTTCCCACGCTTATAAACACAGACAAGGAGAGGTCAGTACTTTGTTTTTACCCTGGCCTAAACTAGCCATGACACCTCTCTGCCATCACAACAGGTCACTGAGGATCTCATGACACCATTTTGAGAGATTTCGGGATATCATAGAGCAGTGGTTCCCAAACCTTTTCTGTCAGGCCCCCCCTTTGGAGAAAAGAAAAAGTCGTGGCCCCCCCAACACAAATAGTCAGGCTCAGTGGCGGCGCCAGAGATTTATTTTGGGGGTGCTGTGGGGTAGCTTGACGTTTCATAGAGGGTGCTCAAACATTTAGGGATTCCCATTAATGTACCGGTCGCTACAGTGGAATTTTCTACTGCAACTTTCCCCACGCACACACACAGTGTACCCGCTACTGTTACAATGAAGGCTCGATAATCAGCTCACGGCATATAGGTGTAAGCAGGGGTAAAGGGGTATTTTTATAGGTGGTGTGTGGACCTCACATAGGGGGGTCCGGGGGGATGCTCCCCCGGGAAGATTTATTTTTAAATATTGAAGTAAAAAGCATCAATCTCGTGCACTTTGAGAGCAACATGAAGAGATCTATGGATACATCTCTCAACACCCACATGAAACAGAACTGTAAACAGATTTACTTTTTCTTTATCGATATTTTACAAATCACCCTTTTAAACTTTATTCTTGTTTTAATGTCATATAGTATTTCATACCTGTTTTTCATTTATTCTCTTATTGTTTTATAACTATAATGATCATATAAATGTGTGCCTCGGAAATAATTGTTGACATTAATGGTGACCAAAACGTTTGAGACCCACTGAGATAACACTGAGAGAGTCCTTTAGCTCACTGAGTCTCTCAGTCTCTCAGGAGAGGACTCTCCTCCACTTTGTTGTTGAAAAAACTCATCATATCCGTTAGCGTAGCTCGCTAGCACCAGAAGCTAACAACAACGATCTCCGGTACCGGTGCGCTCTCTCTCGCTCGCGCACGCACACAAAATGGCTCGTTTCACACACACAGAGACCCAGACGTAATAGTACTGTACTGTAATTTTTCAAATTATGATTTTTTTTTTTTTAATAACCATTTTTCCTCCTGGTCTCTCGCATAATAAGAGACTGATAGCTGAGGTGTAATAACAGAAGTAATGCGCTGTTTATTTTGTTATGGTAGAATGCCCTATTAGCATCTGTATCAGACATATTTCAGCATACAGTCTGGACAGGGAGGACTCAAAGTGTTGCATTCTGCTTGTGTCACTAGGATGGTGGAGGTGGCTGCATGTCACACCAGCCACACTTCAGCTGCCAAGACCCAGAGCGGGCAGGTTCTGATGTGGGGTCAGTGTCGGGGTCAGGCTGTAGCCAGCCCCCACCTCACCCATTTCAGCAGCACGGACGATGTGTTTGCCTGCTTCGCCACACCAGCCGTCACGTGGCACCTCCTCTCAGTAGGTAAGAGTGTTAGTGGGAAATAAATATAGACATATATTAACAATAACACATTTCCAAAGCATTACTAAAACATCTACGTTTTTTTGTCTTTGACATTGTCCCATTTACTGGTTAAAGGTAAGCACACAATGCATTCCTGTGTGTCATAGGTACACATTCCTGGAAGTGGTCTTAGAATAAACAGGAAACTCCGTTTCCTCTCCATTTCAAACACTTGTGTTAACCAATTGATCTCGTTTGAACACAACTCAGATGTTTATTTATTTTCTTCACCCTGAATTTCTTTAAGTTAATAACATCTTTCTGAAAAAGACTGTTTAACTAGGAAGCCAGTGCAATGTGTTTATTTCCTTTCGATAATAAGACAGAAACTAGAGAGTCATATCATTGGGCTCTTAAGGCATCATTTTTATTTAAAAAAAAAATTGTAACAAAATATTTTTTTTTACATACGTTAAGGAATGTAAAATAGACATAATGCTTAATTTAGTTTAGTTTCAAAGAAGGCTTAATTTAACAGTATTTTGTCTGTTATTTACTTGTTCTTTATAAACAAAATATATTTTCTTCATTCTTGCCAGACGGTGATGACTACCTGACGGTTGCCCAGTCTTTGAAGAAGGAATTTGACAGCCCAGAGATTTCAGACCTAAAGTTCTTGGTTGATGGGAAGTGTATCCATGTTCACAAAGCCCTGCTGAAAATCAGGTATAGCAAACAACCACTCTCAAAGTTCACAGAAAATGTTTACCAGTGCCACTTATATATGAATATTTTATTGTCTCACCTTTTTTAGTGTCTTCAGATTTACTTTTAGTTTCTCTCTCTTTTGCCCCATATTAACTCAGTGTAAATTAATTAAAACTAGCGACAACAATCCAGTTGTCAATGTCCGATCACATGACATTTTGAGAAGCTGGTGTGTGTCTGGTTAGGTTTACAATATGTTGCCTATTTTGAGCTGTACTTGGATTATCTGATTGAATTTAGACTACCTTCCTGTTGTGGTTCTAAAAGCGTAGCCTGCTTGTCCACCCTGACTTCATTTTGGTCACATGAGTGTATTTTTCACATTCAGAGGTCATGCTTGGTCATGAGTGATACATGCGCTTGGTATACCACAGTAGGAATTTTACTTTGATCTTGAACTGTAGGATTGTTAAAAATAGAAGCACCTAATTGAGAAATCATTATGTTAAGAGGGCAGCCATGATGATAGCAAACACACTTATCTTTCTATAACATTTAACATGTATGTTGCATACTGAATGCTGCGTTTCCTATATGTAAACTCCATCTGGTTTCCTCGTCTTTCCTGTTAATGTCACAGGGGAGCAGAGACAGACCTATTGTTTCCTGTTTTTCTTTTTATAACCACACTCGGACACAAAGTATCAGCATTCCAGTCGCTTGCTCTTTTGCACTGTCAGTAGGAAGGAGCCAGACTGTCTGCGACTTCAACCCTCGTGCACACGCTCACACAAATATGCAATAGAGCAAAACGCGTGCTTTGGCAAGATCACATGCAAATGACACGTTTGAGATGCACTTCGGGAATGAAGATTCAGTTGTTTATTTAACCGTGTCCTGAGAAGAAATGATAGGGAAGCAGTGTCTTAGCGTTGAGGAAAAATGGTATTAGGATAGAACTTTATGGTAGGTCAAAAGAATACATGACTATATTTTCAATTTGAATTCAAAACGATGTTATGGTAATAAAGCAGTATGTTAACAAAAACAACATAAGCACTTAAGGGGGAAACGTGTTGAGATTCAAATAAAATGGTATCAGTGAAAAACAGGATTTATCCAAATCAGACAAAATAGTGAACAATAATAGTCGCAAACATGAATAGAAAATATTTTCATTCTACCTTTTTTGTATTTAAAAAAATTAGCCCAGAGTTTTAATTCACAATTATTTGTATGATTCTAAACAAAGCTGCAGGTACCCTAACTTCTTTATAGGCAGCCATTGAATTAGCAGACTCTTGCTTGAGTTGTGTGATCGAGCACAGTGAACCTCAAGTACCAGGTTTCTTTTCTTTTTTCCCTGCAAAATATAATATTCATCGTATCAAAATATGATTTGTTGCAAGTAAAAACTGCACTGCATTATCTCACAAAGGTCAAATCATTTGACAATAAATAAATGCAAACCTTGTTTTGTTTTTTTTCAATGTCTTTTTTTTGCTACAGCATGATTTGCATAATAGCAGTAGTGTTAAGTACACATGTGTAGTACATCGTTTTAAAACGTGCTAATTCACTTTTATAAATGTTTGAAGTAACTGGAGTAGTCAGCTGCTTTTCTTCCCTCTCCAGATGTGAGCATTTTCGCACACTGCTTAATGAAACAGATGAGGATACGTTAGAAATTCACCAGTTTTCATACCTGGTGTACCGAGCCTTTCTGGAGTACCTCTACACAGACACTATTAACCTTCCACCAGAGGATGCCATTGGTAAGCACACAGACATGGCCCTCCTCAGTCTTTCTCCACTCTGACAGTCGGTGCAGAAACACACTCACCTGTGTGTTTTCTCCTGTGTGTGCAGGGCTGCTAGACCTGGCCACGTTCTACAGAGAGACGAGGCTTAAGAGGTTGTGCCAGGAAACCATCAAGAGAGGCATTTCTGAGGAGAACGCCGTCACTCTGCTCTCTGCCGCTGTCAAGTATGAGGCGCGGGTAAGCTCATAGCGCCTGACACACAGTCAAACAGCTTGGTGGTGGGGCCCCTCAAAGTAGCTAGTCAGATATACTCCTCAGCAATGACCAGACAGCCCTCTTCATTTTTAGGACCTGGAGGAGTTCTGCTTCAAGTTTTGCGTCAACCACCTAACAGCTGTCACGCAGACCCAGGCCTTTGCGGACATGGACCACGACCTGCTCAAGAACTTCATTAGCAAAGCCAGCCGCTACGGGGCCTTCAAAAACTGACTAGAAGGCCCCTGTTGTGATGGATTCGCTCCTGAGAGTCGACCCTAGACCAAAGTAAACACCAGGCTGCTCAGCACTTCAAAAGCCTTGTCGCTGGGGATTTTAACACTGGAGAGGCAAATGGTTTAATGTTTCCCCCTCTAACCGATGCCTCTGTGTTACTGCTCTAAAGCCAGCCAAAACACAGTAGCTGCTTTGGGGCGTAAATAAAGGGCTTACACCACTCGGTCTGTCACAAGCAGTGGAATACAAAGATGTACCACAGTGGTCGTCTTTGTGTCACTAACAATAGGCTTGGTCAATTATGTGTGTGATTTGTTTTCATAAAGCTAATCCACAGACAGATGGGATCCCTCACAGTGACAACCAGCTCAGACAGGAAGCCTGGTAATGCTATTTACTAAATATAATCCATTGCAATAAAAGGGTTTGGCATTGAGGTGTAATTATATTATTTTGTCACACTGCCCTTCATCAGTTAGTCAAACAAATGATCAAAGTGTAAATGTTTCTGTAGCTATGACCCTTCACATCGTGCTGCTTTTCTTTGAAGCCTTGATTCTTAAACGTTCTGAATTTAATGAGGAAAGATACACATGTTTGACACTTTTTTTTCTAAACGACTTTAGTTCTCAATTTCTGTTCTCTTGCGTAAGTTAATGTTACATTTTGCCACGTTGTTTTATATTGTAGTTTTTCACCTTTGCCATCCAAACGTGTGGTTTCTCAGTGGTGTTTGTAATGACTAACATTTGCACAGTTGAAACAGTTGACAGATGGTCTGCAACTTTTATAAATAGGTCTAGACAGTTATGAGAGATAAGGACATCCTTCTGTTTACTTGTGTTCAGATTAACGCTCTCTGTGCAGCTGGAAACAGTGTCTGGCTTACAAAAGCATATTGATTCCTGTGTGATGCTACAAATTCATTGCAAATTGGTATGTTTACAAAAGTTTGCTTGTTAATTGTTTTCTTTTTTAATTGTTTTTATGTTTGCATCAAACTCCTGGATCTTTTTACAAGTCATGGTCTATATCCCTTCTCTGGTTGAACCTTGTGGTGATAAAATAGTGCTGGCTTTGTGTAAATGCCAACTGAATATGTTTAATATAGCCCTATATAACTGCAAGGTTTGAAAATGTAGTTACTAGATAATTCCACATTCAATTTCTGCATCTGTCTTAATAGAACATAATTTTACTTTAACAAGCCAAGTATTGTATTTTTTTTAATGTTTTGATAATTACTAAAAATGCCTGTTTTCATTTTGTATGGAAAACTATATAAGCTTCTGACAGCAGCACTAATTGTAACATTTGATAAATTTAAATGTATTAAAATTAGTCACTAGATAATTTGATGTATGTGTTATTGCTGTGATTCGTGGTCTATATGTTGTGCAGTAATGTACAGCCTTCACATTCATGTTAACACAAAATATGGAATATATATATATATATACTGAATATACGTTTGGCCAAATGTACAGTTACATACACATTAAAGAGGCCCTATTGTGCTATTTTCGTTTTACCAATAGCAGTGTTAAACCGTGGGGGGGGGGGGGGGGTAGTGTGTTCTATTTGAATATATTTTCATACTGATGCATTTCTTTGCTGAGAGCCTGTCGCTTACCTAACATACATGTTGCGGTTTTAACACTTGCCTCACTTTGCTATTAGACAAAATATTACGTTTATTTATATACCCTCAACTCTTATTCGCATATTACACTTGCTCCTACTCTAATCTCAAACCCTGTCCAGTGAGTGAAATGCAAGCAAAATAAACTTGAAACTAATTCATTTATATGACTGCAGCAACTCATCCTATTGCTACTGTTATGTGTTTTGTGCCGGATACGGAGGGGATGATCGGAACATGTGTAGGATGTAATACCATCTGACATCATGTTGGCACATTGAAATGTAACACACACAGCTTCAAAGTCTTCCTGTGAGAAGGGGAAGCTCCTGTTGTTCTACATCGAGGCCTGAGTATATCCTGAAGTGCAACATCACAGTGTTGCATCATCCAGTTCTTCCAGATTTCACAAAAGCTGTCAGAAAGTACAAGGTGTTGTCAGAATAACGGGAACACCTTACAAATAATGGCAATCCAAATCATTTCTGTGTAGGAACCAAGATGTGTGTGTTCACAATATTTCGATTTGACTTAAATACGGTCTTGAAAAACACAATAAGCTTCATAGTGTGCCAAGCCCCGACAAACAGTATGTCTGTGCATATTGTGATGAAAACCAGATCAGCAGCTCGCAGACGATAATTTAGTTACTTGGTTCCATTGGCTTATTCTCTCTAAACAAATTAGGTTAAATTGATAAGCAGATGGCTCTTGAGATGTTGCCTCCTTTCCTTTTTAGAAGACTATTTATTGTAAAGTTCCATGGTGACTTTGGATTTTTAGATCCCTACATTTAGCATAACAGTTGCCACACATTTCACTTCACATTACTTCATTTCTCAGAGAACATGGGGCCAGTGCAGAATTAGGCTGCCAGTCAAGTTCTGTTATTGTTATGTTATTCTATGGATAAAAGCCTCAGACTAAACGTATGTACTCTGTCACACACAATTACTCAACAAAGCTGACACGTGTTAAACAGTCTTTCATGGAAAATGAGGAAGTGCACACAGCTGCCAACGGCAACTGGCATCCCGCCACATGCAAACCCCCCCACACTGCGACAACAATTTAAAATGTCGGTTAATATTATCTCGGTAAGTCCTTTTGACTTACCTAAAAATAGCTGTGGTGAAAGCTCTCTTATTTATTAAGAAGAAACAGAAGTACATTGTAAACAAATAACGACAAGTAGTTCTGCATTCGTGTAAGGTTGACAAATATTTTCAGCAACATTAAAGTATGGTAAATAGTAATGCCGTGAGTAAGAGCTTTCTGGACTTTTTTTTTTTTGTAACGCTTGAAAAATAGAAACCAATAGTGGTCCAGCTTTGACGGGTGGTTTAGTCTGGGCTAAATATTAATCCGTGGTCTCTGTGTTGACAGGAAGTTGTTGGTTTGATATAAAAGCCCACTTGTGTCTCCTGTGTAGTTGGTTAGTTACCTTTTTGAGTTGAATGCTGCAGTATCTGTGAAACCTGCAAACAAAGAAATAACTCAGAAATAATTTAAATACTCTGTATATCAATTCAAGCATATCGTGAAGGCTGTTTTACCCTGGAGACAAAATGATAGTCAATCAGCTCATTCAGGATGTAAGACATGTAAATGAATCCTGACGCAGGAAAATGAAAGCATCTGCAAGCATCAACAATCCCAAGTTACCTGATCACAAAATTACTTCAATATCTATCTAGTCCTTGATTCAGAGATGGTGACTATTTGTTATTTAGTCATTAGCTGCTCAAATGTGTTCATCAGTTATTTATTGGTACTGTTGTATAAAATGTTTACTGAGTCTTGCTGGGGCTGCGTTACAGACAGGCAGACAGACATACAGACAGACATGAATGTTGACCATTTGAACCTTTGACAAGCTTTTTAAGCCCCGGCCACACGAGGACGATAACGGTCGTGTCTGCTACAGTTCTCTATCAGATAGACGGTTCGGCCACACGAGGCCGACACGGAAACGCAGAAAAATGATAATGGGTCCCTAGGTGGGAAGATCTCCAAACGTAAAGCTCTGGGGGGGCAAACGGCTCCGTGTTTACGCCTATACGATCATGTCCTGATAACGTTGAAGCAATAGCCCCGCCTCTCCTGCTCAGAGATCAGCAGATTATTCTTATATTATTATATAGAGTTGTTATTCATTTGTTTTAAAGCTCAATAAATAACAAAGAAGACCTTTGACTAGCACTTTTCTAATTTTGTCCAGAAGATTTAAACTTTCACAGACATGTTGACCGGCGAAAAAAAATCGAACTGAAACTCTTCTGCATGGTCCCCTCGTCCCTTGGAAGAGGCGGAGAGGTGGGTGTTTTTCATCTGCTGGTGGACAACCGGAGACATTTACAGCAGGAGCAAACGCTTGCCTCGAGGAGGGAGAAAAAGAGCATGAGAGCGTCCACAGCGGAGAATGAACAGAAGGGCAACCAAGGCAACCATGCGCAGGAAGTCTTCTTCGCTGCTTTTGTGGTAGGAGCACAGTGCGACTTACAGACCTGGCCTATGTACTGCAGGGGTGCCCACACTTTTTTGGCTGGTGAGCTACTTTTGAAATGACCAGCTAACCGAGGTCTACCAACCAAAAATAAAATCCCAAATTGCAAGGGTAGCTGAATAACACGTTTTATTTTTACATGGGATAACTACAATAGGGCTGCAACAAACGACTAATTTGATTATCGATTAATCTATAGATTAATGAAACGATTAATTGACTATTCGGACTACTACTGTGTGCCTTGCACAATTTCTCAAACGCTCTTATTTAGCCATCAACTTTTAGATTTAGTTTGAGGTTGTTTTAGGCATGTGGAAACTAACAATGAAGACAATAAAGATGAATACTTGATTCAAAAATACATATATTATTAAATGAACTTAACAAATTGTGAATAAAATTAACATTGCTTTTTATTTGAATTAAATAAATAATATTTCACATCAAAAGAAACAACAATGTTTTAACAAATCTTATTAAATAATCAGATGACAGAATTGGAAACAGAATAGCTGAAACTTTAACAAAATAAATAACTCAGTTACCTCTAATCATTAACCCATGTTTGTATAATGTAGTTAACTCCGTGTGTTGCTGCTAGCATACATAGCACCTGACGTGGTAACGTTACTCGTGGATGGGGCTACAGAGCTACTAGAAAGACAGTCGAACCCGGTGCATTCCTCCGTCTGAATGTGGTGCACTTTTGGTAAATGTTTAGACAAATTGCTCGTGTTACCGCCCTTACATGCTAAACACTTTTGGTGACGAGCATTGTCCACCTCAAGACGGGTAACATGTAACCACACCTTGGAGCGCTTCTCTCCATCATCTTCTCCGTGTGTTGCTGCATGTAGCAGATGCGTGTGTGTAAACTGCCCCGCCCCCTTGCAAACAGAGGGGGGAGAGAGAGATCTCTTCTGGATTGGAAAGATAGAAAATACACCGACCATAGACGCATTTGTTTGTCTTTTTGCATGTTAGAAACGAGTTGGCGACACTAAGACTAAGAGATAATGTTTGTGTAGCAATAATACATGACCTTTCTCAACTCGCTACTCGGAGGGAAGTCGCTGTCATATGCCTTGTGAACACTCCGATAATGCCTCTCCACGTTACCTTTCTTTGGCAGAGAGACGCTTGCTTTACAAATAATGCAAATAACCTTTGAATGTGACATCACAAAAAAAGATTCTCCCTCCCATTCTGTGTGGAAGTGGTATGTCTTTAGCTTTTTGCTCGTTCCCGCACTCATTTTGTTGTTTGTCTCTCCCGGCACTTGACTGATTTTGTATCGCTTTGCATTCTGGGTTAACAGACTGGAAAGCAATAGGTCGCTTTTTCTGTCAATCAAGTCAACTCCTGAATTAAGTGGCAGGGAGGCCAAGGGAGGAGGGATCAAAACCTGTTTTGTCTATTTGAACGGAGCTGGATTTTTTTTAATTTATGAATGACTCGCGATCTACCAGCATTGCCCCCGCGGCGACCGGTCGACCGCGGTCGACGTACTGGGCACCTCTACAGGGTCTCCAGCGCTTTTGAGCGGTCTCGTGTGAACCAGGTGTGAACGGACACGTTTCTGGTGCCTGTTGCGTGTGGACGGAATACTTTTTTGATAACGATTGCGGTCCGTTTGCGTTATCGTCCTCGTGTGGCTGGGGTCTAAAACTACTATACCTAAAGTGAGTGGTTGCAGTGGGGGAGGGTGAAGTATTTGTGGGTGGGTGGGGAGGATTTGTTTTACAAAGCTTGATGTTGATAAGGAGGTGTGGGGGAGCACATCCTTTCAAAGACTGGCAGCATGACTCATGTTAATGTCAGGTCTCTGATATAGTTTTATTTTTCTCTCGTTTTGAAATCTTTTGTAAAACTAAACACACTTTTTCCAAAAGAAAAGATAAAGACGAGATGATAAAAGAAGAACTCACACTACATGTGCAAAGCTCATAGGTCAGTCATGAAAATGTTTCTGCTATGTATTACAATCTGGGGCATGATAACAAAGCTTCACTGATACAATAATATCTTCCCTTTTGTGCCTTCTCTGACATTTCTTTTATTTGCCTTTAAAGATTGTTTTCTTTCTGGTGACACCATTTTCTTATAAAAAGATGCGTGAGTTGTGAGAGCTGTTAGGACCCTGGTTTCTCCACTCACTCTGTTGCTCTGGTAACCTTGACACACTTTCACACTGTGGTTTTTGTATGAATTGTAGTTCTGTTGGGTTTTGCTGGTGGTTTTGCTTTTTGTTTATTTATTGGCGCCAGCACAACATTTTCGCAGTCACCGTTTCCAAGGTGAACATGAGTGAATCAGCCAAAAGTGGCACTAAAGCTCTCTGTTGTCCGTTGAATGTAGTAGTTTTTTCCAAGTTAGATATCTTTTCAACAGTTTTCATGTTGCAGAGTTGATAACAGTGAGTTTGGGTGCTTCAGGATGGGTTATTTTCAGAGGTGGGATATAGTCATTTGTTTTGAATGTCCCATATGTTTCTTTAGTCCAGAGTCATTGGAATCGGGGTCCAAGCACAGGATTTTAGTCTTAAACAGGTCATCTTCTGTTAAGCCCCAAGGTCCCCGTCGGCGCGTACTTTTTTTTTCTTTTCACGACACTGTGTCTAAGGGGATCTTAATATTTAAGAACCTATTAATGTGTTATACCAGATTAACGGGAATAATCTCAGCTAACTGACGATACAAACCATTTTTACCAAAACAAAACACAAGTCTCATAAGAAGCATCTAATGCGGCTTTCACACCAGCGCTTTTCCCTTTCTAGCTCCGAGCTAGAGCTTTTCTGGTTCAGCTCCGGTTTCCCTTTTCTGCTCCCGCTCTGTTCACACCGCCCAGAGCCCGACTGGTGCAGCTGCTGCGTCATGACGTCACTGTTTACATCGCTGATTTGCTCCCCAACGGCGCTCACAACAACAACAACAACAACAACAACAACAACGGGGGACTGCGTCGGGTCGATGATCGTGTTGCTTTTGATCATACGAAGTCAGATTAAATAAAATAACGACTTCTCCAAGCTTATACTTTTCTCCAGAGTGCCGTGGTTCATTGTTTATTAATGTGTTTCAGCTGCATTTACCGACCGCTGCAGTGCTGGCTGCTCGTCCACTGGAATTTATTCTCCCGTTAGCTCCGGGTTAGCTAATACTTTAGAGCGGCCTCTCTAAATGTGTGTCAGTCTGAATTGACGCTGTTTGGCATCACAACGCTGTTTTTAAAGTGTCTCTGGTATAAAATGGGTGATGTTAGCATAGCAACCGAGGGTAAACTGACTACTTGCTATTGCTATCCTATTGTGGCATAAGCCGTTTTCTACAGACACATTTTACCGGCGTATTTTTCATTATCATTCTACTTGTGATAGTCGGACATGTCAACCTGTGCAGCCCATGTATTGATTCCATCCGATATCTGCTATAATACAAAACAAAACGTCTGCCTGCTCTCCACAATGATCCATAACAGCAAACGGATGGTCAAAGTAAGGTGAAAATAAACAGAATCACACAAAGCCTGGTTAGTGTTGCCTGACTTTATAAAGTGTGTTTTTTTTTATAAGTTTGTGGTTGCCTTTTAGTCACTTTGCTCAGCACTACTGCTTATAGGCAGGCATGACGAGATTCTTCAGTCGACCCATGTTCAGGGGAGGTCGGTTTAGTTTCCTACACGCCTCGACGTAAGCTACGCCGCCTCTTAGCTCCGAAGCTCTTGCCTCTAGAATCTAGACCGACAATTTTTTGGAGCTGGAAGTGAACCGGATTCCGGAGCTAAGAGGCGGCGCCGCTGCGGTGTGAACAGGAAAAAAACGGTACTTTTCAGGCTCCAGCCCCGAGCCGGAGCTGAAAACGCGTTGGTGTGAAAGGGGCATAAATGACCCCTGAGCGAAAAATGCTAACGCACTTTGGCACAGAACTCAAGATAAAAGATACCCTTATTACTTATCGTAGCTGCACATACAAGATATCCGATTAAAGCTGAGGTTCCACAGATTATTTAGGTATATATATCACCACTGAGTGATCCGAACTCTTGACAGGGGAAGCAAACACAGACATCACAACACTTACCCTTACGGAGCTTTTACGGGAGATCGTCTCAACGTAGCTGTCAATCTGATCAAAAGACTTGTTCAATGGCATTAAAACGAGAAAAACCACGGCTGAATCGGTTAATCCATGGTTGATAATGTTTCTGGGTGATAATATTTTTTATTTATAATCGATAATTCAATTTTTATGTAAAAATCGGAGAGTAAAAGCTAGCTGCTAATGGTAGCCACCAGAGTTATCGCAGCTTCCGGTATTGGCTATGCGGCAGTCTCACACACACACACATTACCAAATAAGGAGTATGTGGGAGTTCCCCTCGATTCCATTGGCTCTGACGGTTAGAAAGAGATGTCAATCAGCAAAATCGAGCAAGGGGGTCCAGAGATAGGTCAAATCCACCCAGATGACCCCAGAAGTGTTTTTTTTTGTGCTAAATCTCTCTAAAAAGGTCAAATTTCACTTGTTTTGCATCAATCTTGATACAGGGTACTTATTATATGTTGTAGTTTGGATTCCTAAAACTTTTAGTCTACCATCCCATCATTCAAGGATGGTTTTCACTATAATTAATTTTTTGTTTTCGACGGACACAATAATTTAATTTCTTTTACTGTGTTCAATCTGAATTTACTTTAAAATTAAAAAAAATCTGATACTTCTACAACCAACTCACAGGTGTAACCTTGCTTTGAGAAAAAAGATTATTAATTTAACCCTTTTAGAAGGGAAGATATGGTCATTTGTTCTGGGAATGTCATTTTCGAGCCTGAGGCCTGAAAAACAGGCTTTGGGCTTAACAGGTTTAAACGTAATGACATTTCAAATGATACACCAACCACATATTACTTAGCTAATAGAAATATTGTCGTTATTTACTCTTTGATATATGCCGTGCTGCTTTCATTGATTTTTTCCCCCATGCTGTTGTCAAACAAAAACAGAACGTATTTGCATGGCCATTATAGTGAAATGTACTCACTACTTGTTTTCTATACACATTTTTTTAGGAAATACTTTCCTTCCTTTTCTTGCAGAGATTTAGATCTGCAAAATTGACACGCTATGTCTGTAGAGTAAATATGATGCTATTGATTGCAGTAAGCTTAACTTAGCACTATAGCTGCATAAACAACATAATTATTGTGTGTAATAACAAAGGTGTAACCCAGTGTTATTCATTCATTTATTTTTAGCTTATTGTAGCTTAAAGGTCTGGTTTATGGCACATTTATCCAGCTGTATCCATTTCATAATACAGTATGACTTATAATCTAGTTTCAGAGGTTTGCACCTTGAACGAGATAAGACTTTTCTATTTTGGGTTTTAAGTGTGTATCAATTTAGAAGAAACATTATGTAAGGCTGTTAAATCCTTCATGTAGAGTTTGAAGTCATCATCAACACAGTAAATCGTGACTGACGGAACTTCTGATGCCCGCTGATGATCGTTACACAACAATATAACCTGACCATCTTTCTCATGTTTCTCTTCTGTTGGAAAGCCCTCAGTCTTGGCCTTGGGGTAGCCAGACAGTTTCCTGGCATTGTGAGTAATGTAACAGCCCAGGGATTTCAGGCACATGTTTTTGTTTAGCGACCACATACTTGCATGTGAAGAGCTTGTTTTTATGTGCTGGATGGAACTATTTTGCCAGGGAAAGACAATAGTGCAGGTTTTTTCTATTTTTGTTTTACATTTCACTCTAGCCTTGATGGTGTTTATTTTGCGATGGACTGACAAAGAGAGGCACAGTGGCCGTAAAACACCCACTGTCTCTTTGATTCTCTGTGAGAATTTCCTTCATTTCTTTGGCTATTGCTGGTAAGTCTGTGAAGTCAAATCGTTGGATTAGTTTCACATTACCGTGCTAAAACAGAAATGTTTGTATCACTGGAGTCAGTTCAAAATGTGAACATGTTATTGTGACCAATTCAAAAAGAGAAGCTGAACAAGTTAGCTTATCTTTGCAGAATTGAATACAGAGAAATACACTTTTTTTGTTCTGCCAGGAAACCATTCGTTTACAGGCAGGAAACCCAAGCAGGTAGTAAACTTCCTATTTGACACAGTTACAGACACCCAACAGAAATACACTCAAACAGTTTACAGTATTCATCACACACTGACGATCAAGACACTGAAAGCGCTTTCAAGTTATCTGAGACTAATTATTTATAAACTTCACATTCCTCCCTGCTAAGCTACTTCACACACAACAAAGGCCTCAATGTTTTTACTGACTGCCAAGAGGGGACTTTGCTTTTCCACGGAGTGCTGAAAGCTGTGGGCATGGAGTGACAAGGAGCAGTTAAAAAAGCATTTGAATAGAAAAAGCTTTCTGTTAAGTCTCATTTCCTTGCCAAATAATACTGCTCTTCTTTAGAGGAGCTGCTGCACACACAGGCTGTCAGAGATAACAAGGAGACATTTCAATGTATGTGTCATACCTCAGGCACTTATAGGGTTTTAGTGAACTCCTGAGGAACGTTTGCCCTCCTGTCTATTAACAGCTTGACCGAGGAAGAAAAATCCAAACCACAGTCAAAAAACAATATTATCTAGAATTTTTTGATGTTTTTCTTGTCATGGTATGCAGGGGTATAAGAAGTTTTAGAGGCTTTATGTATGTGAAAGTACAGATCCTGCTATCAAGATTTAAATTAAGGGACAATACATTAATTTACATGTCTTACATCCTGATCATACAAAAATAAAAGAATGTCTCCTGTGAGTTTTATATTAATACCGAGTATAATACTATTGGCCAATGATCACATATACATAAATAAATATGTTTTATCACCACCGATGATTTAACTTTTTCTCACTCTCTGCTCTAGTCAGAATAGCCCAGCAGCATTAAGTATTTTGCCTTGCATTACTAAGTGTTTATATAAGAATTACAGTATTCCAGCTTATCATGAGCATGTTTTATAAACCTGTGATGAATTCCCTCACAATGCAGAGTTGTTTTGGTTGATTCCCACTTAGCAGACAAAGGGGTAGGAGGAGTTAGATGGGAGGCAGTAGGAGGAGTAACCACAGCTGCTCTCTCTTCCAAAGTAAAAAACCTGCCTGTGATACCGGCACAAAGAGAAGTAGAGCTCTGTCTGAGGGTAATGCGTGCTGAGCGAAAGCTTGTTAGGCTGTCAGAGAGAGAGAGAGAGAGAGAGAGAGAGAAGTAGACACTGAGTGAGTCAGTCAGTTAGGAAAAGAAGTAGAGATAGAATGAGGGGGGGGGACAGGAAACAGACCCTGAAGACAAACAGTGAAACACTCACATTGTGACACATAGACGGAGAGCAGGAGCTCCACTCAAGCTCCAGTCAGTGCTCCTGAGAATAAGCCTGGTGGCTTGTGGGAAGGACCTTTTTAAAAGATGGACAGCTAATGACAACTTTGCTGCTTTTGGAACTGAAAATCACAGGAGTGAGTTTGACAAAGAGGAAGGATTTCTGCCGACGTCTTTCCTTCTCTAACAGACCTGGACTTCATTCATTTTGTGGACTCAGCAGCTTGTGATTGAGGAATTCTTGAGTGAAAAGGGGACATATTTGTGTGACTGATTTATCTGAGTAAGTAAAGCTCAGCCTGCAACTTGCTGGGTGCAGCCTGGTGGAGAGACAACGCAGGGGGAGGGGAGGACACTCCAGCCTGAATCTCTCTCCTCTGGGAGGGGTCTTTTCAATATGAGGTTACCCTCGAGATAACTACATCAAGACAAGTAACGGGATCATACTGAACATGTGCTGCAGTCCTCGCTTACATGGACAGTTATGTTGGCAAGAAACCTTTGTACCAATGGCCTGAAATATCAGCTGTGTCTTTCCATGTCTTCTGGTTTGGGACAGTACTGTGCTTTACTCTCCATTCATGGTGAATTCATTGTGCAGGGCAGCCCTTTCATTATATAGCTATTACATAATTGGTCATCCCTCCACTCTTTGTCTCTCAGAATGTACAACAATACCCTCCCAACTGGCAGTGTCACCCAGACATGGGCGGAAAACAGCTCCACAAGCCATACCTGCCCTAAGAACGATGGATTTAAGTACCCGTTGTACAGCACCGTCTTCAGCATTGTGTTCGTGGTGGGACTGATCACCAATGTTGTGGCCATTTATATATTCACCTGCTCTCTGAAGCTGAGGAACGAGACCACGACCTACATGATGAACTTGGTAGTGTCTGACCTGCTGTTTGTCTGCACGCTGCCCCTCAGGGTCTTCTACTTCATCAACATGAACTGGCCTTTTGGAAGCATGCTCTGCAAGGTCTCCGTCTCGCTCTTCTACACCAACATGTATGGCAGCATGCTCTTTCTCACCTGCATCAGCGTGGATCGCTTTCTAGCCATCGTGCACCCTTTTCGCTCAAGGGCGCTGAGGACCAAGCGCAATGCTAAGATAGTGTGTGTTGCTGTTTGGGTGTTGGTGCTGTCAGGAAGTCTCCCCACAGGGTTCATGTTGAAGTCCACCTCGCGTGAGAACAATACGAATAACTCCACTTTCTGCTTTGAGAACTTCTCCTCCAAGCAGTGGAAATCACACCTGTCCAAAGTGGTGATCTTCATAGAGTTGGTGGGCTTCATGATCCCGCTTCTACTCAACGTGTGCTGTTCCATCATGGTGCTGCACACCCTGCGGCGGCCCCAAAGCATCAGTCATGGGGGCAAGTTGAACAAAACAAAGATCCTGCGCATGATAATTGTGCACCTCTGTATTTTTTGTTTTTGCTTCATCCCCTACAATGTGAACTTGGTTTTTTATGCTCTGGTCCGCACTAAAACTTTAAAAGGCTGCTCTGTGGAGTCGGTTGTCCGAACCATCTACCCAATAGCCCTCTGCATTGCTGTGTCCAACTGCTGCTTCGACCCCATTGTTTATTATTTCACCTCGGAGACCATCCAGAACTCCATGAAGAGGAAGTCTCAGGTTGGCCGTTCATATGACGTCAAGTTCTCGGAGGCCCTGCAGTCAGAAACCAGCTCGAACCTGCAGTGTAGCCTGAGGAATCTCAAAGCGAAAGTATTTCACAATGAGTCTTCAGTGTGATGGCGGTTTGCTATACTCCGCTTGAAAGGTGTTTGAATCCATCCGTGGAAAAACAAAGCTCCTTGACACAATGGGAATGGATTTTTTGGAAGTGCTTTATGAAGCACCTGCCAAAGCCTTCATCTCAGGGCAATTGTTTGGACTTGTCATTGACAGCCTCTGCTCTGCTGTATTACAGCTTCATGGCCCATCTGTGGAATTCTAATTGACTAATTTCCCTTTACTCTAGAATATTTTGTATTTGTGTCAAGCACAATTACTCTGCAAGTGACCTGGAGGGCAATGTGATCACTGCAAATAAGGACACATTTGATTTTGAATGCTTCATGTGCCTGTATATTTGTACATTTCCGTGGTAAGTTTTGGTGATAACTCTAGAGTTGTAACTATTAAATAACATAAATGTATATCAAGCTATGGAATGTAGAGGACTTATTTTTTAATTGTGAATTCCAAATAGGTCAGAGAAGTGCCTTTTTGTTGTCGCGGCACCATTTCATTGTAGACGTTATGCCTTTATTGACCTTAAAATGCACTGACACAGAATTTCACATACTGCACTCGTGCCACAGTAATGAATAAAAGTCATGTACTGTTTAAAATGGTTGCACTGTTTGTAATTCAATTGTAGAATGCTTTAAATGTTAAACTTGAACATAAGAGACAAAAACTAGAGGTAAAGAAATGCAAGTGAAGTCTGATGGACCCAATGGGGAGTGCCAGTTTCCTGTGTGGTAACCAGTGTTTAGAGGAAGAGAAGAGCAAGCCTTTATTAATGGCAAGTTGACAACTAACAAAAACAGACTTTTGGGAAAACATTAGCTAAATATTTGGGGATGTGATCCACCAGTATGACAAACAGCATAATTTGACTGTAGGCCATAAAACATAGTGAGCAGATGAGTTAGTTGGAGTGAGAGTAGTTTAGTATCTTTTAGATTTAATTTAACCTAGATAGGAATTTCATTTTATCGTCCCGTAACATGTTTTGCTCCTCCACAAGGACATAGTGTTTTTAACAACGTCACTGACAAGGCTGGTCCTTTAGTGAAAATAGAATTACCAATATAACACTCCTGCGGTATAACTAAATGGCTCACAGCCTTATGTGTATAGAAAGAGCCAATTGTAATTGAAAAAAAACAACATCATTTACTTATAGAAAAACCAAATGTATGAAATATTTGTCCAGCTGTGGACAAGTTCACAAGTGATATAGCATCAGCGAGGAGTCAACGCAGCATGAGAGTGAATAACAGAAAGCACATGGTGCTTTAACTTTATTGACATAGCCTGAAGGTCAGTCAGCGGCACTTTATTCATACCGCACCTATAATTCTGGCTCTGTGAGCGAGTCCAAGATGTTGTGCTGTTGTGAAAATAAACAATAATTTATCATTTTAATCTGAGGCATTCACGTCATCTGGATGAGATGCACTGGAGTAGCATCCTCATAATAGTAGCTGCGACTTGGCCACAAGCTTATTGAGCATCATTAACTAGGACTCCTCAGACGTGATTGTTATAATCACTATGTTTAACTAGGTTTAACTGCATGAATGAATAGGGTGGTGTGTATTCAGCACATACAACCACAATCAAGGTTGTTATCATCTGAGTCAAAGGTCAGGACTCAGACAGACAGGAACAAACAGGAAGTCACAGTTCAAATTCAGTTAAGATATGTTAATGCCTTGATCACTAAACTAAATAAAGGAAGCAGCACAAATGCAGTTTTCACTGAATATCTCTGCATCTTTAAGCATAAGCGTTTAAGTATAAGCGTCTTTGGGTTCAAGAAAAGCGCTATAGAACATTTATTATTATTATTATCTTCTCGGAAAATGAACCTTCATAAACAATGGTTGATGAAACTCAATATGTTTCTTAATTGTTTACATTTAAGAAAGCCTGTGATGACTAATGTTAAGGACATGCAGTTCTGTATACACTAAAGTCTTACGGTTGTATAAGTTCTCAGTATCAGAGATGGGACCCCTCACGTGAGCCCAGCAGGCTCCTCTGCATACACAACAGTTATCTAATCAGCCTGACCTCTCCTTCTCAGCGGGCTGCAGGGTGAGAAAACACAGACGCACACTGCTTGTCATCACATAACACTCTGTTCTGCTTCGCTCGGGTAATTTCAGATGGGAGTGTGCATCAAGGTCTTTTTGTACAGTACAAGATAGGCCGAGGATCTCAGAGATTTTATTTTGGGATTGATATGTCGAAAATCTTCACAATTGCATACAGTTATATTTTTAAGATGATCACATTCAAAGAAGGGCTGTCATGCAAACCTTATTTGCAGCCCACAAAATGACTATTTGTATATCAATTACTGGCCCTGTAGAAATCTTGAAGATAACTTTTCCTTGCCTGCCTTCATGTTAAACAAAAAATCTGTGAAAAGTCTTGAAGAATTGTGGTAAATGGTAAAATATTCCTGTAGTAAAATGTTTACACACATGAAGACGAAGCCAGCTATCTCTATGAAGTATTCTTTACAATAATAATAATAATAATAATATGTTGCGTAGTCATTTCCATTACATTTGTCATGTGATGTTTGTTGGATCAGCCTTTAGGGATGCATCATATAAATAGTACATTTTTAAGTAAATGCTAATATCCTCCAGTCACACAACAAAAACAATGTGACGTTTGTGGGGTCATCAGTCAGTGCCATCCTCCAGGCCTGAGTGAAGACAAAAACAAGTCTGGATCCAGACTTTAACTTATAGCTTCATGTTCCTATTCCCCTGTGGTAAACCCAGCATGTTTTCTCCAATGAACCTCCTAATGGCTGCTTTGAAGTTCTGTCAGACCCAACTGACTGGAGATCCTCGGGTGTGATGAGAACTCGTGTCAGTAGTAATTTCTGCGGGGGCATTAAAGGGGACCTCAGTGTGTGTGCTCTTTCGGGGACGATGAGCTGGGTCGGGGTGAGGTCCTCGTCCTCAGATTCACTCCACAGCTCAGGATCACATGACAAGCGAAGTGCCTGTCCCACTAATAAAAGATCTGTGGGGGGAAGGGGGTCTCTGCAGGATAATCCACCATTTCTCCTGCATGGCTCACAGGATACAGTTAGGAGGAAATGGCTGCTAATCACCTGATAACGCCAGGGCCCATTTAAACATTTGCAACATTTTCCCACAATTACACTGGAATCACATTCAACATCTCTGGTATTTATCATCCCACCTTGCTTTTAGGGGTAAACAGGTATTATTAACACTCAGTAAAACGTTTGTTACTCTCTGGGGGGGTGGGGGGGGGGGGGCAGATTACTTGCTTGCATGACAACTTTCCAGACTGGGAGAGAGAAGGCAATAAAGGTACACAATGCGGGAGACAGAAAATTGCATTAAATTACCATTTGTCAGGATGCAGTTTGACAAAAAAAGACGGTTGTTGTGCTAGCACACAGCCTCACTCATTGTAAAATCAGAGGCAGCACTGAACTAATAACCAGTCTGTCTACGAGGAGGGAGGTAGGCTAAATAACTGCACCCACCAGTAATCCTCCCTAACTCCATGTCGCCTGGAACCATAAATGGCCCTCATCAATCCCTAGAGGAGTTATTTGACCAGATCAGCTCCTGGTTGCATAACATTTTAGGAATGAAACAGAAAGCATAAACAAAATGTTGATAAAACACTCCCTTCATCTGGGTGCCCTGGTATTTACCAAAAATGTGTACGCAGCATGCGAGTGTTCAGCCTGTTAGGAACAAGACAGCTCATGCTGCTCTCTTATATATTTCAGCAATGCAGCCAGGAAATTCAATTGGGACATTTCAACCACTTTGGCAAAGAATGTATGAACAATACAGGTAATTATTCTTATCTTTATCAACCGGATGAGTCTTCACCTTTAGATAAAAACTCAGAACTTGTTTGAGCCTGGAAAAGGATGGTTGTCATGCGTGACATAAAAATAGGAGCCAAGAACTTCTTGTGAAATTGAAAGATCTGATAGAGGAACATTTACAGTAGAGAGTGCTCTGTGGGTAGAAATGAAACTGACTGTGACCATATATGGGTTTACACAAGGACCTAATTAAAGATGTTAAATACCTCCGGAGTGTATCTGCAGCCCCAGCAGGAAATATGACTTGTAGGAACAGGCGTTAACAGTTATCACTAAATCTTTTTTGGGAATCCAGCGAGGAATTCACACTAACATGCGATTATACACACTTAAAACACACTGTTGCAATAATTTAGTACGGAAACACCCCTATATAAGTACTTTAAACACAGGAAACTGTTTCTACCACCAGTACATACTGTATATATACAACAGTACATGCAATGTGCTGCCTTTGTTTCAGTCTGAGAGTTTCAGCCCAGATGAACATGGTATTACAGTCTGTTGGACCGAAGAAAAAAAACTTTATGATTAGGTGTGTTCTGCTTCATGGGACAGGTTGGGCTTTCCTTAGCTTTGAGTCCTTCCTCTGGAAACTCTTGGGGATTTAAACAATGTCTGACTAGCCAATGTGGACACATTAATCCTTCCCGGGAGCTACAGCTTCTAACCAGAGAGGACAGCCCACTGGTGCGACTGACAGTCTCATGAGAGAAGGGAAGGGTCAATGGGTCAAACCCCACAGCAGCCACATGCCCTACATGTTCTATCAAAGCGCCTTTAGACCAAATGATGGCATTAAACCAACAACATGTTGTAAAATGGGCTTCTTGAAAATGTATGATTATGCTATACCTTGCTTCATAAATACAATATTACATTTCAGCGTTTGTAGTTTTATTGTAAAAACTTTATTTGATCATGAAAAATAACATTGTCCACCTATGTGAACATCTATTCATTATTTTGTACTTTAAAAGTCAATATTTAGGTGACATAAAATAATAAAACCTTTTTGAAGAGTAATCAACCAATTACCATAATACTTTGGCTCACAGTATGACATGACATTTTTTGGTTTAGGGGCACATTTTAAAGTGACTACCTGTTTCTTAATGCTGAATACTTTTCTCTGTATTCACTGTACATACTGTAGCTTTGGCAAAGGGCAAATTATATTCCTCAAAAACAGAACTATACAGTAAAGAACTGATCAGCAAAACTACTGAGACTAGTCAAGTTTTACACAGCGGCTCCACTAAGCACATGGCAGGATTAGTGATACCCGGGCCCCGGCACTAATACTACAGCACAGACTCATAAACAAATGCCCATAGCACACTCCACAGCACAACCACACATAAAAGCTGACGCTTACAGGTCAGCATCGAGGTCAGCATGTTCCCCATGAGGAATTTCAGTAGAGCCTCTCAGACCACACAATACTTTCCCTCTCTTATGAGCTGTCTCTTTCAACCACAGAAAGAAGTCACTCTTCAATTCCCAAGTGAGGTGATGTCCTCATCTTCTCAACCAACTGCTGACAGAAATCCACACAGCTCTTACTAAGATTTAATCAAGTGTATGTTTACTCTGCAAGTTCCTGTTGGTTTCTGTAGGTATTTATCTCCCACAAAAGAACAGTGCTGTTGTCAAATGTAAAAATGACAAGCTTAAAATACGACCTCTATGTCCCTTTGAACCAGGCTCCCGGCGAGACACCTAATGTATTAACACAGTGGCCCTAGGTTGGGGAAGGACACGGCTCATTGATACCCTTGAGGTCAACTTTTAAAAAACACACACAATTAGCCCAGACTGATAAAATCAAGATAATTCCACTGGTATCATTAAACAAGAAAGGCAAGTTATAACTGATCATAAAATATTGATTGTACTACTTTACCTGTAATCCATTAATAGAAAATAAGGGGAATGTTTTGTAAGTCTTAGCTCCTTAACAAAGAAGTCATGAATACTCCTATGATAAAAAGTGTTTAGCTGAACATCACGTGGAGTTTTAGCTTTATAAAAATGTCTTTCCTCTTAAACACTAGATTGCGTAATTCATAACATTGAATATTTCGATTTATTTATTCAGCTACTTAATTGTTTCATCACAACGATGATGTAATGATAAAGCCCTGAGGATCTGACAGCTCAATATGATTAATTACACAACTTTAAGATACTAGCTCAGAGCAACAACATAAAACGTAATATATCATGCAATAAAAAAATAAGGAGCACATTTCATACACATACATGTCAATGGGCAACTTACAACTGATATATTTCAACAAGAGTCCCCTTGTCTTACCAAGCACTTTTCTACTTCCTTCATTCTTTAATCCAAGATTCTTCTTTTTTTAAATGTAGGCTTTCTTTGATAAGGACACACAACTTGAAGAGTCGAAAATAAATAAAAGCTGCTGGAAATACATTAGAAACACTGGAACACAATTATAAAGTATGTTGATTAAGTTTACGGGCCAAAACATGAAACATCATTAATATGGTGCAGTAACGTTTTTAACACCAACAGTTTCCCTTTGGTCTTCACTGTGTGACATTTTTAAGTGTTGAGGACAGTGCTGGCTGTGCTGGGAAATTCCAAGTGGCATGGCTGATAAAAACATAAATCATTAACTAGTCATCCTTTCCTGTTTGAACTTGTGCAGTGTTGATGGTTCAAAATCAATAAGATAAGCAAACTGTGCCTCTAAAACAGAATGCTTGGAAGCACAGCACTAGCATTTTTTTATACGTTGCATTTCCAGCAGTTCTGAACTTACTTTGCATCAAACTCAGTGCTGTACTTTATTGAAAAAGTAACACTTTCAAGAAGAGCAGAAGTATACAGTTGGCATTTCCTGTGCATGTGTTCGTAAAAGAGGTATCAACCACTGCTAAATTAGACTTGTTTCATAACTCTTGCAAGGTGTTGCTTTTCACAGGATATGAAACAGATAGAATGGTAGAAGAATTTTGTTTGTGGCTGATGTGTACAGGTCTTCGCATGAGATTTACATTTAGATCAGTGCAACGATAAGAAAGCAAGCGCTAAATTTAACTTTCTTCTCTGACATAAGTAGAAAATTAGGCCAAGAGTTCATAATATAGTACATCTGAGAACTAAGCTGGATATATTTTACTAGAGATGCTCACAGTTTCCTTACTGTCAGGAAAATCTGCCATGGCCAATGCCCCATGACACTAGTCCCTGAGAGCTACACAGGAAACATGTTATAGCATTACGAGGAAGGATAAGTTTAACTTCACAATTTGAATGAATGGGATTCAAAACAAAAATATATACGTGTATTACTTTTAAATACATTTCATCAGAGCGATATACTTACTTACAGAGGTGGGAGAAGTAGTCAGATGTTGTACCTCAGTAAAAGAAGGACTATAATCTAGCAATACTCTGTTAGAAGCAAGTCTTGCAATCAAAAGTAAAAGTACAAAAGTATTAGCATCAAAATGTACCAAAAGTAAAAGTACTTATCAAGCAGATCAGCTCATTTCAGAAAAATATGTATTATATGTTTGATTATAATTATTGATGCATTAATGTGTTTATCAAAGGTGGTAAAGGTGCAGCTAGTCTTAACATTTTGCATACTGCCCTGAAGCTTGTGAATTTACTCCAGGTGAAACTAAAGTCTGATTTAAGTGTTGAGTATATTTTTCATCATTAATCGAAAGTAACTAAAGGTACAAAATAAATGTAATGATGTAAAAAAATACACAATTTACATCTGAAATGGAAATACTCAAGTTGTGTAAACGTACTTAGTTACAGTGTTTCCTACCTCTGCTTAATATACTACTTTCTTTATTTTTGATTTCATTAAAATCCATATAAGCTACAAAAGGAAAACTTTTCAAGACTGTTGAAAAGTTTGCTATTGCTGTATTATTATCTCAGAGAAAAGGTGGCAAAGGGACAGGCAGCAGAGCCTGTGACCCGGCTTCAAGGTGGAGCATCCCCTCAGGAGATGACAAATGTGTGAGCCACAAACAATGGCAGAGTCTCTAATTGCAAATGGCCACCCAACCTGCACTGTCCCCCTTCACATAGCAGGGGATCCAAATGTAACCTTTTTTTATGAGCTTTTTACAGTGAGCGACCGACAAACCCTGCTCTTCTATTGTCTGGTGCAGAGCTACAAAAAACATGCAGGAGACAATGGAGGGTCAAGGCAGAGGGCCTAAAATAATCACAACAATGACTTTTCCCGTATTTATAGTTGCAAAGAGACTCCCAACTGCAGCGCCTGAGTGCTTTGTTATTAACAGGAAGAGCTGCTCCCCGTGAAGAATAAACAGCACTTCTCTTTATGAGTGAGTCATGGTAGCAGGTTTCATTGTTTCCCTCAGTGTGTGGTTGATACCACTGTGGATTTAAACGTTTCCCTAAAAACGCAAATACATTGCAGAAATGACGAAGCTGAAATTTTAAAACAACTCAGTTTGCTCTGAATAAGAACGCTGAAAGAGGTTTTTGGTTAAAAATGCCGAAGCATGTCTAGCTCGACGGAGTTCACTGGGTCATCTTGCATCTGCAGCGCTCTTCCTGTGTGAAGCTAGAGGCGCTCAGAAAGCAGGCCAGAAAAAGAAGCACTATGAAAGGCGAACAAAGGGGGAACGGAGATTGTTACAGATAACAAGCGTCGATATTTCATCAAGGGTGATGACAGTGTGAGGTGTGCAGACCACTTCCAAATCGACAAAATGAAAGGTCTTTTGTGCATCCTTTGATAAGAGGGGAAGCTACTATCAGGTCACCAGGATTTGAGCAGAAAGAAAAATCAATGTCGTACTTCAGATTAGGTGTCTGGGCAATGGTAGGAGATTCAGCCTCACTGTGCCTCTGAATAGATACTGAAATACAGGATGTAGCCTGCTATCAAATGAATAAGACGACAAGGTAAGGCGAACAGAGAAAGAATGGAGAGGAAATGCTATCACGATGTGTGCCCTTAGTTTCATAGATTTTGGTTTTAGCTGCTCAGCTTGCACGCGAGGTACAGAACACGGACATTTGTGGTTTTTGCTTGTACAGAAAAACAATGCAGTCAAGACCTCACACCTACATCTACTTTTTGCGGTGTAGCAGTGCTGCACTATTTATTTAAATAAATATATGTAATGACCTTTTACATTGCCTTTGAAATATAACAGACATGAGTTCATATCCTTCCTGCAAGAGGAAGCTCGTGTTATTCTGCTGCTATGGCTCTATATTATCTGAAGTACAACTTCATAAAGTGTTCAGTCAGGATTCTGAGTTTTACCTGAACTGTTGGCCTTGCAAGACCTGACAACAAGGGGTGGACTAAATAACCTGAACACCCACAATGTTACGTAAACCAATCGTGTTTAAATTCACAAAGATATAATCATCTTTTCTCTTTAAGAGGGATGCTAATTTCTGAGAGTGTTTGGTGATGTTTTTAGAAAACACATATATAGTGTGAGATGCTGTCATTATATTTTAATGACAAAATCTGTCTATGTTAATTGTTACCAAAAAATAGCAGACGCTGTGACTCAAGGCTCGATGTGGGCCGACTTTCTGGCTTGCTTTATCAGTGCCACTGAGCATAATGTAATTATGAATAGAATCTCAATAATCAGATAAAAAAGTGAAGAAATTATAAACAGTTTGGAAAATACCACAACAAAAAGACAACACTTTATACTATAGTACTATTTTTTTCACTGTAATGTTTGTTAGCTACTTGCACAAGGTTAGTCATTCTAGGTAAACATGTATTATGTCTACTAATATTACAATGTGTTACAAATATCGCCCCACACTTGGATTAAGGCCTTGGTTTAACACTGGTGTCAATGCGATATCAGAGCAGTCGAATAGTACATACATACATTCCAGCATGTTTTTTATTTAATGCCAAATTGCTAAAAGAAACAGTGTCTAATAAAGACCTTCACCTAAATAAATAATCAAACATAAGAATCTGACTGAACATGTAATGCCAATGTACAATTCCTAACACTTCTTGATACTGAAGGCTGTCCAGAATCAGTTGATTCAATAAATGAAACCCTCAAAAAATATGTTGTACTGCTCTTAATAACCCTATCCTCATTATACCATTCAAGCTTAGACTCCTCAGTTAATATTAGAAGGCTGAGCTAGAGAGATGCAGTCAAGCCCTTTGTGAAACTGTTGGGAGACCCTCCTATCTGCAGGACACACAGCATGGGGGTGTGTAGCTCAGCTATGCGACACCACTTAATCTGTATCCTTACTAAACATGGACATCTTTGGAAAGGGAAAGGGGAAACAGTGGGAATTTAAAAAAGCAGGGGTCTGTGGTGTGAGCCCTGGAGGGGGATTCAGTGTGGCTTCATGATAAGGGACCAGAGCTTCCTCAATTAAACACATCGCTGGCAGATATCTGGAAAAAGCCTCTCATATAGCAGAGTCCTCCTGTTAGCTGAGGGGAGGTTCAGTCCCTGGAGGAACTTTGGCAGCAGGATAATCCATCCCTGGTGTGACCGTTGGTGAATCAGCAGCATTATGGTTTTGTTGACTCAAGGGTCTGCAGTATATGTATCCTGTTGAGCCCAAACGGTCATGGGCGAGGCATTCTTTTGGTTTTACTGTTGCCAAACATGTAGTTGGCTGTTTAATTACTCCATTATGTAGAGCTTCTAATTTGGCAGAACAAAGACTAACTTCCCTCTCATTAAATGTATTTACGCTTTTAAAACCAAGAGCAGAGTCCCTTATATTCACATAAAAGCACGGTGAGCACTTTTCGGACTATAAGATTCTAACAAGCAGAATTATTTCAACAAAGATTTATCTATATTTGAACCAGGATCTAACATGTCTCACTCCTGCCCACAGCAAAGGTTCACACGAGTGATTTCAACTCCACCTAGTGGTACAACATTAACACTTGCTGTATGAAAGACGAGCAGTCATCTCCCTCTCTGTCAGCCATTAGTGGTCACAAACATTTAAAAATAACACAATAGCTAAAGGGTCCAGATGTTGGGTTTGCTTGTGTCTCGCAAAGAGAATAAAACACAAAGAATACCGATGACTCAACATGTTTAGTCTACTTTTGATATTGCAGCGGAAATTGACATCAAAAGTTTAGGGCGGGTTCAAAATGGTGTGACCCCTTGGAGACCCAGCTGCTCTGAGTCTAATACTTCCTGCTTCCCCGACAAGCCAAACAGAAGCCCCCCGTCAGACGGCCTCATTCTGCTGGGAATGTTATCATTGGTAACCTGAACAGTACCCAGCAGATGTTCAAATCCAATTAGAGACAGAGCGCACACACAACTCAGACATCTTTATGTAAAAGAGGTTTTACGACAACAAGATTAACAGTATACAATTTGAACTTAGTGTATTTTTGCGATACAAAAATCAATGCAGCACCTGAAACATACATTATAAATAACCCAGTGTTGTTAGAGCTTAACTGGGTTTCTGTAAACGTGGATAAAAGATCCAGACCTGGTCTCAAATATGATGTGAAATGATTTTGGCAAACAGTTAGTGTCTGTAGTGATTGTTTACAGTGTGATTGTGTAAGCATCCTGTTAGAAACGAGACTTTAGTGTTCTGAAAACATTTTCTCAACTTCATCCATCCAATCGCATGGATATTCTTCCTCAAAGTCCCTGTGAAGAAAGGAGAAACAGTATGACACATTTTGACTTTGTTATCATCTGAGAGGTCATACAAAAACAGGACATTCCGTACATTGAACGGATATCCAGCAGAGATTCATACAAACCTCTCCTTGTACATCCATATTTCATGTGAATTTTAATGTGGATAATATTTTATTTATTTATCTAAATATGTCTCTGCTTTGGAAGCTCAAAAAAGAGTGAGTCAGACATTTTGTTAGAATGTATCTTTGGCAACATAAATATTTAAATAAAGATAAATAAAGGAAACAGACACATGGCTTCAGTATCATATCTTTCCCACCCATAAACACTTTGTCAAAACACAAGTATGAGCCAAAGCGATATATTGCTATTTTTAAAATCTCATTGTAGGAAAGCTGTCTTTAATATAAATAACCTAAATCCATTTGCACAATACCTGGTTAAACTTTTTTTTTTTAAAACAGTCCCTGAAACATCGCACACATAACAGCACTACTTGTTTTTCAATCTGAGCAAAGGAATGAACATTTTCCCAAATCAGCAAAAAAATAATAGTGCTTACAGGATTCTTTAAGAAAATAAAATGTAAACAGACAGTATTATACATATGTATACAAACTAGGGATGGGAACGATTAATCTATATTAGAAATTATTCAGGTATGAGAATATGAGTTATGAATATTTTTTGGGTTTTTTTTTTTGGGAGGGGTGCCTAAGTTGATTACATATTATCAAATGGAATAATTCAATGTATATTAAAGTGCCATAGCTAAGTTGACGTCTAAAGGTGTGTTTTGCTCCGCTCACCGGCCCCTCACAGCGGGCAGAGCTGCAGGTGCTGATCTCTCTCTCTCTCTCGTCCCGTTATACTTCGCTCGCGTTTATGTCCAAATCCATCAGATCTAGCTAGTTCTAGCTAATGATATGGTTGCTGCCCCTCCCTACACGCAGATCATGCCCAAATTCCAGCTGAGAGGGTCTTCTCTACAGCTGGACTGATTGTGAATCGCCTCCGCACCCGCCTCTCCCCTGAGCATGTAGACATGCTCATATTCTTAAACAAGAATGAGTATTGAATAGCTGCATTCTTTGCATAGGCCCTGTTATAGGTTGCTGATCTCTGTTGTAATAGGGTTACGTTACCCTAACCCGTTATGTTGTTCGTGGATGATCCCTCTTTAATTTAAAAAACAAGTTATGTTTTAAGCATGAAAGCTGTAGGCCTATAGCTGTCAACTGTTCAAACTGTGATCACCAGTTCAATACATTTGACAAATTCGACTTAGTTTCTATACTTATTTGAACATGTATTTATTTATTTTTCAAAATAAAAATATTTTTTTGAAAGATAATTGTATATTTTATAGGATATGTACATTTCGGTTAATCGGTTAACCGTTTATTGGGGGTCGAATTTTCGAATATACATCTGCTTTCAAATTCCCATCCCTAATACAAACCCAAAAATATATATTTAATTAAACTATTAATTACAAATCGACAGATAGGACATCCAAAAATAGTCTTATGTAAAGGTATTTCCCTTCTGTCTAGAATAGTGATCTACTCCTAGCTACTAAAAAAGTGGTTTAAATGTCAAAGATGGGTTCGGAAAATGTGTTGTCTGGGGATGAAAAAATTATTGAAAGAGAAGGATGAAAGGAATATAAAAAGGTTAGAAAACTGTCAAAAAACTATAATTTCATGGGAAGACTAGGGGTAGAGGAATGGGAGAATTTCGTTTGGGGTATTGTCAAATATCTGGAACAAACTACCAGAAACCTTCAGGTCCGCAGCAACTCTCGCTACTTTTAAATCCAGGCTGAATACTTTCTTTTTGCCGCTACTTTTAATTGAACTATTCACATCTTACACTGCACTGTAACTGTTATTCATGTTTTATTATCTTTGCTTTTAAATGTTTCTCATGTGTTTTATGCTCTGAATGTCTTTCATTTTTGTAAAGCACTTTGAATTGCCTTGTGTTGAAAAGTGCTATATAAATAAACTTGCCTTGCCTTACTAATGTTATGTTAAACACAGCTTTTTATCTGGGTTACTCACGTGTCCTCATCATCAGAGCGAGGCTGCAGTCGCTCCTCATCTAAGGCCACTTCAGGCTCAGGACCATCAGGGTGGTCCCCCTGCGGTTGGGAGAGGGGTCCCACCAGAGGGTCCTCACCTGGAGATGGAAAACCAGAGGACTGATTACATCACCCACTAAAACCACATACAGTTTCGGAAAAAATTAAGAGATCACTGTGAAATGATCAGTTTCTCTGGTTTTACTTAAAGGTGTGTGTTTATTCTTTCAACTACTGACAACAGTTATCTGTGTTTGAATTCAATAGACAATGGAATGGAATGTCTGCCATACATGTAGAAATTGAGATTTAAGAAACATTTGGAGTGGTCTCTTAATTGTTTCTGGAGCTGTATTCCAATCCAGGGAATATTCCAGGGAAATGAGTGAAATGTAACCAGGAAAAATCCAGGAAAGATCATGTTAGCACATTTCAAATACAAAATATTCAGAAATGAACAGACTTCCTGGGTTTATTAAAAAGGTGCTGAAGGCTCTGCTCAGCTGGGCCTTCTCCAACACACTCAGAAGCGTCTCTGGAGGATTCTTGTCCCATCGTCTCCTCTGCCGGCTGTCCCCTGGCTCCTCTGATACACGGGACAAAACAAGGACACAGCTGATCAACTCTGATACTGGAATTTAGTGCCTAAACTTGAATTTTTAGAAGATTTTAGAAATAGCGAGGGGAAACTTCTATTCCCCCCCGCCCGAGTAGTACCTGTGAGGGACTGGCAGGTTGACCCCATGCTGTCCGAGGAGACGAGGCTGGCGTTGGCCAACATCTGCAGCACAGTGTCCGAGGGCCCCACGGCCCACTGCTTACGAGGACCCGGCTCTCTGCTTTCAGAGTGGGCTTCATGTAACTCCACGCCTGAGGGAAAGGGTTACTCAGGGTGAATGTTTTGTTATATTAATCGTTTTCAAGAAGGTCCTGACAATAAATGACCTTTTACGAGACTTTAACTTGCCCTCACATCTGCACACGTATGTAAATAATACTCAAATACTCAACTTTTTACTGTGAAATCTTGTTTCAATAGTTACTTTATCATTTTTTGTTTTGTTGTATTATTGTATTGTATTTGATTTTATCTTTATGTTTACCTTGTGTGAATCCTGTTTTTCATTCTAACACTGTTGCTGCTATAAATGCCAAAATGTCCCCAAGGGGATAAATAAAGTTCCATCTTATCTTATATTTTCTTAAATCAACATTTGTATTCTGTGTAGGCGGTGCATGCACACAAACACAAAGAACAAGGACAAAAAAATGAGCAGCACATAATAAACAAAAGGAAATGTAAAGGATTTGGGAACCTATCTACAGGTGATGAAATAGCAAGCAGAGAGAAATGAGAAGTTGCTCATGATGATACATATTTCTTTGTTTTAAAAAGAATGGTCATATCAGAATGATCAAAATCTTAATAGTGATTCAGATCGGCATGACATTTAATCACGTAACATATTCATGATTTATTTCCCTTCTAATTGCAATAACATGTATGCTCCAACCACTCTGCACAACAAGTTATGTGATGTCGTTCTCTCATAATTGCAACAGTATATCCCTTTTTCACAACCAATTGTTAACTTCGACTCTACCTTCAAATGTCGACGTTGTTATCAAATTCTTCTCTCCCAGAAGATTAGCCACCTTCTTCCCCTCTTCTCTCTTCCATCGAGCCGTCCGCCTCCCCTGTTCCTGCGTCTTTAGCGCCTGTAAAAGATTCAAAGCCCTGCCGTAAATCAAACACATAACACCAGCTCCGCGACCATCTGAACCAACAGCAGCTTGTCAAAGGTCAGATTCCACGTAGGGTCACCACAGCAGGGGAAATTGTGTAAGAGTTTAAATTCTCACTTTGACACCATGTTATGACTGTTTGTCGTTCTGATGGATAGGTAGCAATAAAATCACTTCAGGTTCAACTGTTTGAGTGACTGTCACCATGCAGGAGGATCAGTGAACTGTTTTTGAGGAGCACAGAGGGGGGCTAGGTCTGTACCTGCGAGGGCAGATGTGCACGGAGGAGTTTGGAAACCCTGTGGGAGGTCAGGATGCTGTGCATGGACGGCCTGTCTTTTGGGTTCGTCTTAAACATCTGCTTTAGCAAATACTGCAGTTCGTAGGGCAGGTGATTGGGGAGGGGAGGGTACGTACCCCGACACACCTTAAGAATAAGGCTCTTCCAGCTGGATGCCTGGAACTAGACACAAGGGTGAGATGTGAGGACATCCGGGACGACAAACCATACACATCTGAGCCACAAAAAATACACAGCCGGTAATCTAACTCAGCTGAAGAGACTGGGCCTCCATCATGTTGCAGTATCTGACTGTGCAGTAACATGACAGCAGAAGTATTTTTATACAACGATAGAGGAGAGAGAGGCCCACAGTCAAATCTTTGGAACATGCAGATAGGAGGGAGGGGGAGGTACCGGGTGTCGCAGGGTGCAGAGCTCGTACAAAACGCAGCCCAGAGACCACACATCACTGCAGAACACATAAACACAGAGATGGTTATTCATTCACACCAGACATGCGTCATGTACTGGCACAGGCAAAAAGAAACAAGATTGGTTAACCCACGCATCAGTTACATAATCACTTCTAGGGTTGTTGTTCTGGGAATATCCAAGATGGAAACTTTACACGGGAATTCATTGGGATCTTCTTGAAAATAACGAGGGATTATTTGGTCAGGCTGCATTTACTGTATCATATTCAAATAGAAACTATCATTACTTGATCATTATCAGACAGAGTCGATTATGAGCCAAATAAATCCAATAATTTGTCAAATGCATATAATATGCTGTGTTGTGAGTTAGCTAGGTAGCAAGTTTACTAATGGGTTACTTACAGGTCATTTCAAAACACAAGCGAGCAGTGCTGTCTGTTAACTAAGAATAAGTTGTAAATAAAGAACTAACTCATAAAATAAATGTTTACTATAAAGAATGTGGAATTAGATTAATAAAACTCCTCAGTTAGCATGCTCAACCAGGTTACATCCCATATGCTAACAGCTCGCTAACAACAACTGGCAGAAGGTGTTAGCATAGTGTGTGCTTTGCATCAGGCTACCATCTGCTGGTTGACTGTAATATCATAAACAATATTAAAACATATCATTTAAAATGATAATTTAATCAACATCTAACATGAATACATGTAGTTCTTGGCTCAAACTGTGAAATAACGTGGGCTGCAAATGCAAGTGACTGTCAAAATAGTACAAGTCTTAACTTTCCTTGAAACATTTCCAAAAATATTACGTCCCTTCGCAACCACATCACAAAGTAACCAAGTGGTTTTAGAAGTACAAACATAGAGTATCCCCAAGTCGAAAGAACTACAAATGGGAGTTTAAAAAAAAAAGTTTGTCCTAAGAGTTGGCCACAATTATGAAAAAGAACAAACAAAGTATATACAGCTTTCTCCGTGTGTTTCCTTTCATTGACATTTAGTCTGTCATATTAAATGGAGAAAAACTTGCAAAACAAACGCAAACCTCTTATTGTTGTATGGTTTGTTGTCCCAGATTTCTGGAGCCACGTAATATGGTGTTCCAACATATGTATTAGCGTATGCCTTGGAGCTGCAACACAATAACAAACATAGTCCGTTAAAATGAGTAGCAGCAAATCAAGCACTCAGCAGTGAAGGCAAATTGTAAATTGTTGCCGCTCTACTCCTGTACCTGTTCAGAATACACGCTGAGCCAAAGTCCCCGAGCTTGATTGTCCCATTATCTGTCAGGAATATGTTCTGGGTAAGGAAATGAAAGAGAAGTGATGACTTAACATGAAGCCAAACTAAGCTGCCAACCATTGCAAAATGATGATATTATGCAGAAGCGGGAGATAATGTTGTTATTTTATCTCGATCAGCGGTTTTATCATTGTTCATTTCACTCCACAGTGCTCATGATGATGAGCTTTTATCAACATGCATTCAACCAATAAACTAAATTATCTACTTCATGTTCGAATCGAGAGAGCAAACTAAAAATGAATTCTGTTCAATGTATCCATGTATTTTAACAGTTTTTAACATTAAGTATAAACTACAAGCAGTGGTATAGTGGGGATTTTTTTACTGGGTGGACGGGGCGGGGTGGACGGAGACACTATGGCTGCGCTCGTGAATTGTCAACCGGAGGGGGGGGGGAGGGGGGGGTACACTGTGGACCTCTGTGTCGCCTTTCAGCTCAACATGATGCCGTAAATAAAGGGCGGTGCCGGCCGTCAGCGAACCGTTCCGGCCTTTCTGCGCGACTGTCACTCAAATGCGAGACAAATAATAAAAATGCTGTGTGTGTACAGTCCCGCAAAAAGCGGGACACCTGGTCACCCTACACACACACACACACACACACACACACACACACACACACACACACACACACACACACACACACACACACACACACACACACACACACACACACACACACACACACACACACACACACACACACACACACACACACACACACACACACACACACACACACACACACACACACACACGCTTCAAATCCAGTTGCATAAATGCTTGAGCTACGTTTTTTTAATTATATTTACTGTGAAATCTGCCTATTATGTTTTCGTCATTATTACAACAAATACATACTTGCAACTGATAACACTGGCAATGATTTTATATATTAGACTGTAAAAAAAAATCATGCTTCAAATAAGTGGGGGTACGGCGTACCCCCGCATCCAACACCCACTACACCACTGACTATAAGGACTACTGTACCTTAGACTTCAGATCTCTGTGCGAAACCCTTTTATCATGGATATGCTGTGCCGCAGCACACATTTGAGCAAACCATCTCAAGATCTGGAAAAATAAATACAATGAAACAAAATTTAAAACAAAACTGTAACATAAAATAGTGAGGATAATTGCAGGAAGTCGAGGCCTACGTGATCCGCAGAGAACTGCGTAGTTTTCTGCTGTTGCATCCTCTGGAGCAGGTCTCCTCCACTGCAGAACTCCATAACAATACACAGGAGGCCATCAGCTGGAAAAACACAATCACACTGCACATTCCACAATCCAGACCATAACAACTGTATGTCCAGAGTTGGGTTTGTGAATACCTTCAAAGGCCTCCCTGAAGGTCACAATATTAGGATGTTTCATTTTGGATAGCAGGATGGCTTCCCTCCTCGGATTCTCCAATGTGGAGTTATTCTATAAAAATGCAAATACAAGCACAAATACATTCCCTGTTATGCTAAACCACCAGCCCCCACGTCCCTGTGTGGGCAACAAGGGTAGGTTAAATAACATTTCCATATCCGACCCCCGGCTATAACATATCAGTCTGAATTCAAATATGTTTATGTTTAATTCACTATGTGTTACTGATATGACTTTGTCAGGGTCCACCACTTCTGTTCCCTGTTCCATTACACATAAGGATACAGGCTTTAGGCTGCAGTACATACAGTACAAACCTCTTATCATACAGCTGTATGTGGTAATACATACCTTGGGAAGCTGGATTTCCTTGACCACATACTTCTCCTGACTGCTTTTACACCGAACTAACAAAGCCCGACCGAAAGAGCCCTCACCGATGACTTTGTGGAGTGAGTATCTCTCCATAGAGCTCCTTGAGAGACACAGGAAGACCACAAAGGATGACAACAATACAACTAAACTGGTTCCAACAGATGTATGCTCTTGTGATGGGACTTTTGTATTTTGGTATTCGTTGTTTACATTGAGCTAACGTGTAATAAAAGACTAAGGCACCCAAAAAGAATCTACTCGTGTTGATTGTTGGACGCTACTTCCTTATTTTTGTATGACGTAGGGCGAGATACTCAGCTGTACTGTGCGGCGTGGCCACTAGATGGCGGTAGTTGACCATAAAGGCTCGTGAGACTTTCCATGACGATTTATAATGTTATAAGGTTATAACATTTAGTCCTGTTTGTCTTATTGTTTTATAAAAGAGGATTTCACTTTTCAAACGGTTGTATGTCGTATGTTTCCTTTTTTATTTTATGCATGTGCTTTGTTGTGTCTGTTTGTGCACATGTTTGAATGTCCACACTGTTCATAGTGTTGTAACTTGTTATGTCGCCATGATTGTTCTTTTTCGTCGATTAAACCTTTCAAGAACTGAAACCAAACATTTAAACCATAATCACAAAACTAACTGGTGTTTATGTGATTTTTGTAGACGTAATGCGTTGCACGTCTTTCAGAGCCCGGATAGCTCAGTCGGTAGAGCATCAGACTTTTAATCTGAGGGTCTAGGGTTCAAGTCCCTATTCGGGCGGACAAAGTTTTAAAAAAGTTTTCAACGGAACAGACAGAAATATACTCTAAACTACAATTTGCCGGTAAACAATTTAGCACTCTGGATCAAATGAAGTAAATCTAATGTTAGATTACTTTACAAATTGTGGGAGGAGCAGATATGAAATACATTGTACTGATCTGAAGTCCTTTCACGTATATGATATTTGAAAATCCCATTA
The DNA here is from genome assembly GCF_949606895.1 of Notothenia rossii. Classification (NCBI taxonomy): domain Eukaryota; kingdom Metazoa; phylum Chordata; class Actinopteri; order Perciformes; family Nototheniidae; genus Notothenia; species Notothenia rossii. Next base: position 69,664,714 of record NC_136902.1, read on the forward strand.
TGTTATGACACTACAACAATCATGGCAAATCGAATCATTTTATATTTTAAAATACGAAGACCTAACATTAATTGTGATGGATTGCACTACCTTCTCCTGCTAATATAATTAATATCACACAGCACTGTATGGAGACGACCAGAAATACAAACAATGCATTTGTTCGCCGAAATGTTTGGCACAAATGTAAAGTGTACAGGTAGTTAAATTAAGGAGCTAAACGTTGAAAACACACCGGTAAGGTCCTTTAATGTTCAGCAAAATCCCCTTAGCATCTTGTGTACACTCATCATTACCAAACTATTGCATAGCGGGTCCAAATGTCTAATGTTTGCCTCATTACCTCCTTCGTGTTGCTCTCTGGCAGTGGCCCAGTCCATTCAGGCCATAATTTTCCACAGGAGGAAAATAAAGGCAATATTGAGGCTAATATCGGACATGGTGCAACAATTTGTATACAGCTCCTGGATTATGCTGCACAAGCTGTTTGGGCACATCTTTGGCTTTTCTTAGAGCTGAATAAAACACTAATATCCAATCCAAGCTGACAATGGGCGATGCCAGTCAATCACAGTGCTTCACAATAAGAGAACCCGAAGAAAACCCATGCTGACACATGGAGAGCACGCACAGGGATCATGGTGGATTCGAACCCACTACCCATGTTCAAAAGGTTCAGGAAGAAGCCCCCTCAGTTGAGCTTCTACTCACAAATGAATGATTACGGTATTGTTAGTTTTTGTACTATCTTACTGATCTATTTCTAAGAAGACTGCAATTTGCATTATATCGTTGTGTAGCACTGTCAATTGAAAGGTGGGCCAACCGCAACCTGGATGGTACTGGATGGAGACCATACCTCACATTAAAAAACATTATATACAAATATTTAATTTGTGAGGTGATTCTCGTGAGATGAAGATCATGTTTGTCCAGGTACAAACTTTCTTTAGGTATCTGTGGTGCAGAGACAGTTTAATTTCAATGCATCGGTATCTTTCAGAAGCTGGGACACTTCTCTTTTAGTTTTTGCTGACGGATGACCCACATGAAGCAGATGTGCGGCAGAAAATATGAAAGCTGAATAACATTAGAACTCTGGTGAAGAGGTTTCCTCTCCTTGACAGAGCAATTTATAAGACTTGTTTATTGATGTTTATATGAATTAAGCCAGTTTTAATTACATCATCCCTTCTATAGCCTATCATTCATTCAGCAATCCCATTCAAGTTCTTGAAAGAGAATATATAAAAAGTATTCCCTATTCACATGGCAGCTGGGTAACTCTCCAACTCCTGGAGCCATGAGAAGCTTTCGATAGAAAAACTAGAGTCAAGGGCCAAAAAAGGCAGAGAAATGTCTTCAGAGGTTATCAGTGAAATACATCTCTTCTAACAAAAAAGAAAAAAAAGAAGAGAAAAAGTCTTACCAATCTTTTTTTCTAATACTTAGAGGTTAAATTTGAAAAAAATGAAGTTCGGATACTTTTTTAATACTGTAATATTGGCCCATTGCCCTATAGATATGGAAATGAAGGCACCCTATGAGAAATGCAATAATGAAAACATAAACATTTATAGAGCAATAATTGGTGTTCAGTTATGCTATTGATGTTATAAACTAGTTCAAAGATGTTACATTCAATGTACTTTCAGCCTGCTTCCAAAACTCTGGATCGCTTTGAAATTATTCCACAATTCAAATAGAAGCAATGAATGAACTGAACCGGCAATTCTGTTTGATTATCAGGCTATTTAAGATGGACTTCAAAGAAACAAAACTATAATTGATGGTGCCATGTCTGTGACGCTGCTTTGTGGATGGTGAAGGTCACCCTGTTGAACATCCAATGTTTATCTCAACTTTAAGGTCCATTTGAACATACTTAACAGAGGGTTTGTCTTTTCTTTCTTTTTTAGAGACAGATACACTTTACTAATTCAGAGGGAACCTGCCAGGTTTATCATACAATAAAGAAATCACCATTGTAGATGTAAGCAGATTACACCTTTTTATACAGAGATTTTGTGAGTTTAACAGCACGTATACCCATACCAGAAGTATAAAAACAACTAACAATGCGATTATCAGTTAACTAATAATGTCTAGTGGAACAGGTCTAATCCTTGTTAGAATGCATCAAGGTCTGGATGTGTCAGTGGGATATTGGCCTCTGATTATTCAAGGGACGACGAGGTGAAAAGGTCACTAAAAGAATAAGCATAATCTTAACCCATCCTAAATAAAGACAAAGCCTTTTTAAAATGGTGTAAAGAGTGAAAACAATCAAGAATATGTGAAACCCTGAATGGTTTTCTTCTGATTTGGCTGAAAAAAAACCCCATTAATAATCTCTGGAGATTACATTGATCAAAACAGGCCATTACCTTCTGTAATGCAAAATAATGCAAAAACCTTTATATAACCTTATAAAATGGAACGGGGATCACCCAATGGCAGTTTTGTTTCTGGTCACATACCTATGTACAATAGTCCAATTGTTGTAGCTCCCCCCTACAGAAATTCCAGGGGTACTATTGGACGGGAAATGCAGAACATGTGGTAAATGGGAAGCATTCCTGAGCGAGGAGTCCCAAAATTCCACACAGGTCTATGAGCACAACGGGAATACCAGAGGAAAAGGTCACAGGGACCCAGAAAGAGTATACAACTTGTGGTACATAATCTTTTACCACTGTGAATGTTTTTTTTGGTCTGCACCTATCGTTGTGATAACATATTTAATGTATACTTTATAAGTATTACTCTTTTGAATGTCATGGTATGTTATGCAGTGCTGGATAGCATGAAGTGGGTTTATCAGGGCTTGTTTGCAAAATAAGTGCTAATTTTCAGTGAGTTTGTAACCAATCTTTTTTTACTCCTGTTATAGCTACAAAAGTACTTAAATTGTGGTGTGATCTTTATCTTCAGTTAAACTAAGACTATGATGGGCTGTTTTACTTTAATAGGTCTCAAAAGTATAAAATTACTCAAAATCATTTTCAGTTTGCATCAAATAACTTGCCGGAAAAGAGCATTTTTAAGTTGGGTTGATAGTTATTTAGGATTAAGGGATCAAGGCTGGATTCTAAACTGCTGTTTGCTTGACACTTGATAAATACTGGTGGCCAGAGAGCTGTTTATGACTGATAAGATGCTGGGATTGACTTTATCAGAGACCTCCTGGAAGAGCTCCTGACACGTTTCATATGACTGACACGTCTTTGACAGAAAAACAGGTTAAAAACAGTATCTTTAAAGAGTGTAATTCCATTGCTCACAAGCTTTTGGTGAAGGATAAAAGAATCAGCATGTTTTTCCTGGGAAGACGGTTAATAGCAGAGTTGATTACGCTGAACGCTAACAGCACCTCAGTGTTGTGACAATTATTAGATAGCAGCTCACAAAATGCTGCTCTTGCATCTTCTCTGCATATATCTCACATTCCAGTAGGTCTTCCATAGGGCCCTTGAATATTTGCATTGTGCCTTATATATTCCATCTCTATAGGGGTGTATGCTCACAGAGTAAAGAGAAGGCTTCTTTTATTTTAAACTTTAAACAGCACAAAGGAACTCCATTCAGGAAATGAAGGGAAACTGTGCCATCTTTGTGCAAGCTTTGAGAAGCTCACAATGTTTGTTTTTATAGTCTGTGCCCAGAGGTAGGATTTCAGCTCTCTGGATTCTGGAAATGTGTGGTGTGTTACTTTTGGTCTTTAGAAGTATGATATTGCTGTACCCATGTCTCACCTAGGCTTGGAAATAATGCCACTGCCTGAGTTTGAACTTTAACTGAGGAAGCTTGAAAGGTGAAAGGCCTGCTTGCGTTGTTTTTCATTGATGCTAGCTGACATCAATGGGAGGATAGCAACGCCTTTTCACTCCTACTTCTTTCCTCCCGTCCCTCGTGACACTCTTCTCCTACCGAGAAAATCACCCGGAGGAAATGGTGCAATGAAATGATGTGGAGGAAGGGTTAAACTTCAAAATCAATGTCAAAGAATAGGTGGAAACAAGAGGGCATCACAGACAGCTTCTCTATGCCCATTTAAAAAAAAAAGAAGAAGATAAATAGTACATAATACAATTGGAACTACGCTTCTGAATGCAGATTACCTTGTGTCTAATCCTACATTCTATCATAAGTGTACATAATGCTGACTGACAATGTCACTGATTATTGGGAGACTTAGTCATCTGTGCTTTTCTTGTGTAATAAGCCAGAATTAGAAACACCTGTGTGGGCGTGCATGGCATGGTTTTAGGTAAACAGCGGCTTGATTAATATTGAGGCAATTGACATTTTTTCTTATTAAAAACTGCTATCCCAGTCAAGGGATTACCTCTTCTGAGTTCAAACAAACTGTTCATTTAAAAACCGCAGCTTCCCTGTGTCCCTGTAGCTGGAGTACTGTGAGTCACAATCTGTATATTTCCCTGTCAATGAGATTTCAGTAGCAGCCTCTGATTTATTTTGCTGAAGCAGTGTGGTGTATGTAATAATTCATTCATTTATTTCAATGAGCACACAAACATGATAACTTGCATACGGCTAATTGGCATTTCCTTTTAATACAGTGGGGACTTGTGTAGGAAACAAGGAACAATGTGTGAGTCGAGTTGTTTTTTAGTTCATTTAGACTTCAGCCCAAACCACTGAGTGTTACTTTCTAGTTATTGTGAATCACGTGCATAACTGTCTTTATTGTTGTGTCGCAGATATTTAAAAATAATGGAGATCTAATTAATTACTGCCAGTACATTCACATTTATAATGCAATAAAACAAAAAAACTGCTGAGGGGTGATGACAGTGACAGGCCACTATTTTGCGATACAGGCTTAGTATAATCCCAGTCATGTCTCAGTATTTTGCTATCTGGCACTATCAATTAAGCACAATCTTTATGGAGATTGGTGTTATAGCACAACAGCTTTTTTTAAAGCAGGGTTGCACTTAAGGGCAATAATTATCTCACCAGGGTGCTGTAGGGGGAAAATAATTAGACAGAATTAATTGATGTAGTATCATAACTGGCCGGCCGCCTAGGCTCAACTTTTTGAAGGTGATTCAGTGCGTTCTCCCTGTTAAATATCCCCTGCTTCAAATTTGTTAAAAATGAGCTGCACAATTGTAGGGGTTTTGAACTGGTGCCATACCATTGTGTTGCTTCAGTAGAATTGATCAAGCGGAATGATCTCCTTTTATTTTTCATTCACGTTAACGGAAATAATAATGGTAATAAAAAAGAAAGAATCCTTTTTTGAATCATACCCATATCAAATGAGCTGATGAAATTCTACTATTGCTCCAAAGAACTAATCCAGTAAGTAAATGCTAGCCTTCCCAAATCATGTGTGTTGAGAAAATTGGTAATTAGTCATTTTTAAATATATGCATATATACTTTCTTTTTTAGATGTATTTCAAGTTTTGGCAATTTTGCATTTGGTTCTTGGCTCTGCCCATCAATTGGACACTCCAAGTGACACTTAACTGTTTCGTATTAAGTGTTTACACCCTGCAGGTTTGGCACTAGTCATATCGGTTCGATTTCTACCTTTACCCCAATTTAAACACTGCAAATAGAAAAATAAACCCACTCACTCAGAGACTTTGCAGAGGTGCTTTATCAAACTTAATGAAAAAAGCATCCACACAATCAAATCTGTGCAATAATCTTTTTTAATAAATGAGTTCCGTTCAGAGACCTTCTTCGAGGCAAGCACTGCTGTTCTTTCATTAAGTTTGCGATTTTCCCTGATACAATGGTGAGTATAAATCAGTTTGTGGTCCTCCCTTTATTAAACGTTTTACTCAAAAATGGTCATAGCGATCTGCAGTTCTGGTCAGCTTACATTCACAATAGTTATAGGCAGTTGTAATATCCCTTTTACTCCGCAGTAGACTGCACTTCCCAGTTACCAGTACCACACATTTCAACCCACGTTTTGCATGTTTTAAGCCGCCTGAGTAACAAGCCCTCAGAAAGCATCGTACACCCTGTCAGTCGGAGGTACGGGTATACTGATTTAAAGCAGGGAGCACTCCAACTTAACCCCATTGTGTCAGCATGCAGATTAGGCATCTGGTTGACACTCTGTAACAATCACTGGTGATATCAATCAGCACGGCACATCAGAGGGAGCAGAATGCAGAGGAGCCATGCTAACATATATTAAACAGAGCAAGTACTGAGACAGATTTCTCAAGTGAGGATTGGAAGACGGGGGCGGGTTGTATCATCTGGGGGATGCTGAGCGTTGTGAGAAAATGGGCATGCTAATGAGGGCCAAATAATATACAGCTGACTTTGAACACTTGGAGAAAAGTCGGAAGTGCTGTTTGTTGATCCAAGGAGAAGAAAAAGGAACAAATGACTAAAAAGGGTAACTGAAAAACTCACACCTCGGATGACACACATGCAGCTGTGGTAATTGCTATGAAAGTTTAGCATTATTGTTGTTCACGATGGTTCATTATTATTCAGAGGAACTATGAGATAGCCCTAGACAATAAGCTGATGGATGCCTTCTTTATGTGCCAGGGTATGATTACATCTCAAGCTCTGTCTGGAAAGGCTCGGACGCTTTGAAGTCTAGTAACCAGATGAAAAGGCAAATAATCTGTCTGGAGTTTGTGCGATTTACCTCATCAATAACGGGGGAAAAGTTAAATTCACAGCAATGCCCACCCTTATCCTCTTTATCGATTGGTGGGGAAAAACATGTAGCCAACACTACCAAGACCAAAAGGTCATGGGAAAAGATTTTAGGAATGTGAGAGTTCTGTTCGGTGTACCTCAGGGCGTATTGTGGGACTGAAATAACTCTTTAAATCCAGAATTTCAATAAACATTTATTTACAAAACAAGAATAATAACAAAGAATAATATGAAGAGTGAATACAAAACATGTGCTAATATGATAAGATACATTATCATACACAACGTATATCTTTATGAATGTGTTAAATAAACTATGCTTAGATTTTTGGGATCTGAAAAGGTTGAGGAAGCAGGCAGCCAGTGTCGGATTGCTTTACGTTATAGGGATTATTGCATCTCACTTTGTGTTTAAGGCAAGGATGAGACATGAAGAGGAGACAGAAACACTTCACATAACAATGAAGCAGTATTACTTTTCTCTTCATCACAGGGAACACTATCACATAAACATCAATGACTGAAGAGGAGGAAGACAACAAAAAGAGATAATACTCTTAAAGAAATGTAACAATTTTACAAATAGGATTGGTCCATACATTTTTCATTTTAGAACAGCTTTTTAAGAGAGGAAGCACTTTTCAAAGTCATGTGTATGTGTTACATTATGAAACAGTCCCTGCAGTTGTCAGATGGATTGTGTCCCATGATGTCCAGAGCACTGTGTCTTGGTGTCTTTGGTGCTCAATGTGCTGTGTTGGTGTCCACAGAGTCATCTCCCTTTCGTCGTTTACCCTCTGAGGTCTGTCCCTCTGAGCCTGGCTTCAGTACGGGTACTGCTTCTGCTTCTTCCCTGCGAAACAGGAGAGCCAGGTGCACAGCAGCATGGCCGCCGCCGCCCCGGCCCCTGTGCAGTAATACGCCCAGCCGATCTGGCAGGAACCTGCGGAGGAGAGCAGAGGATTCAGGATGATTATCTTTCTACCCTTTATTTTATCTGTCCATCTGTCAGCGGGATAACTCCTAAAACCCACGGATGGCTTTCAATGAAATGTCCTCAGATAATCCTTTGGCGGGGAAACAACTGATTTGATTTTGGCTTAACCAGAACATCTGAACATCAGAGGAGCCCTGAAGTGTTTACCTTAATGGAGCTTTTTTGGGCTCACAAATCTCACTTATACAGTACAATATTATAACACACTTCTATACAAGAGCTCTAAAACAGTTTACTCCAAATAGATACTGAATATACTGCAGGAGGTTATAAAAGTGTCTCTTTTTAAGTCATGTACCTGCAATAAAGGACATTTTAGTTTTAACAAGCCGTTTCTGATTTTTTTTGTTTGTTTTGTTGCCTTTTCCAAAATATATAACATCTCTACTTGGACAATGGTGTATACATGACAAAATGTAAGAGGATCAAAGTGTGATATTTTCACTATTATATATAGTTAAGGGGCTATAAAAGAGTCTTACTTGATTCCATATATTTAGGAATTGAATTGCTATGAATTTGGCCATTAAGAATATGATGTAGAACTATTCAGTATTAATCAATAGTACTATCTAATTTGTATGTATACTGTAACATTTTAGGCATTATTGGAATGTAGAAAGGATTGTGTTTGGTTTATTCAAAATACATTTAAATGATATAATTTATTTGTGAGAACTGTATCAAAACAAAACTACACTACAGCTTTATCCTTGCCTTAGATCCAACATTTCCTTATAAGTGTTGTGAACTGCCTAACATCTTTGTTCAAGCAACAACATTTCCAATTTCAGAAATAGATAGCATCGCTGGAACAGATATGCTGAACATAGTTTAACTTCATTTGCAGTGTGGTATGTGCCAAATGTGTTCTCACAACACAGAGTTTTGAAAAGCACAAACAGTGGCAAAAGAAAAAATGCAGAAACTGAGCCAAAAGCAAGAAGCAAGCACAAATTAAAACGTAAAAGGGCCTCCTTAGAAGCATCTTCTATAATCCTCAAAGGAAATTATGTGCATGACTAAACAAGGATATGACCTACATCTGATTCTAAATTTGGAAAATGTTGTGATGACCATCAAAACTCCCTCATTATAAACATCGCATTTAAAGAAAGTGTCTGATATCTGGCATTGGCTCAGTCAGTAGGGGCTTGGACTTTGAGCCGTAGGGTCGCCGGTTCAAGTCCCCGAACAGACCTAAATATGGAGTGTGGACTGCTACTTGGAGAGGTCCCACTTCACCTCCTGGACCCTGCCGTGGTGCCCTTGAGCAAGGTACCGGCCAACCCCCTTCCCCCCCCCACTCCCGTTGCTCCCCGGGCGCTGTACAATAGCTGCCCACTGCTCCTACTACTAGACTCCTGGCACTAGGATGGGTGCTGTGTGCTCTGCATGTGTGACCATTAAAGAGGGGTTTCATCCCTCCGATTCTATATTCTGATTTAATGTTATCTAATTACAAGCCGGTGGGAGTCGGAGGAGGCGTCTCATTTCCAAATCATCCAAGCAGCAGTCTTCTGATACTACAGCTATAATTGAACAGCTTATTTCTTGGAAGTACATTTTCTGTTATAAATGTCTCTTTTCAACTCCACACTCATTTGTATGGCTGTAGTTTATCTATAAACATGATGTGGGAATATTCCATTAACCCATAGCATCCTGTGGGATACAGTGAGTTAAAAGGCTGTGTTCATGTGTAAAATGGGTGCAGAAACTGTGTAATTATGGTGCATTATGGGTGTAACAAAGTTTTAATATGGTTGTATTAAATGTGTAATATGAGTGTAATAATATTGTAATATTTAAGGTTTACAAAACAGTGACTTGGACTTTCCTGTATCCATTCTGAAGACATAAGTTGGGGATAATTTCCCCAACTTTTTCATGTTAGACATACATGCAATTAATTTGTCCTGCAGAAACATTCAAATTCATCTTTGAATCACTACGTTCTCCCTGCTCTCTTCATGATTAATGAAGGAGAGATTTGAAGTTCTCAATGTGGCATCATTTCTTGTGTGAAATCCACAGTTCTCAAGCGACTTGTCATGGCGCTACCAAGAAAGAGGTGAATAACTATAGTGCAGTCATCCTCATCTGAGCTGCACGCTGATGCAAACCCACTTGTTAACAATAATTCATACTGTATGTACTGAGAGGATGTTCTTTCAAAGAACTCCTTTCCAACATAATTACATCTGATGACATGGTCTGAAATCTCAGTAATTGAGATGATACGTTTAGAAATTTAAACTACACAGAATTATATCCTTCTGAATGATATGAACAAGATTATATAAAAGCTGCTAGAACCATCACATATCTGCAGAAATATTATCGTTTTAATGTGCATATATCAACTTGTATTTATTAACTTAATGTCGGTGATGATTTTGAAGAATGTTTGCTTGGTCTTTCATTGAGTTCATCCAACTGTCCAGAACTATATCTCAACAACAACAAATTGTCATGAAACAGACATTCATTGACTAGTGGTGCTCTGGCTTCATTGTCAGGTCCAAAGTTGAATTACAAACACTACAGCAGATAATTGGGGGACTTTAAATCTGGAGTCGGTAGTTTAATTTTGGCATCATTGGGTAAAATGTCCTTAATAGCAATTCAGCATAATTGTCATCCAAGTTGCACCCTAGGGTAGCCAGTACTCTGTAAAATGCAAAACAATGCCAGAATACGAAAATAACAGCTGTCCTCTTTCCCTTCTCTGTCCAAGAGCACAGGCATGTGACGTAATTCATACAGTAACTTGTATGAGCCACTAGTCAATCATGTTAAACGATCTAGATGCCTTTATATAGCAACAATGCAATGAAAATAATCACTCCTGTTTTATTTGCCAACTCATGGGTCCGTAAATATCTTTGAGATGACATACTCTCATTCTAGGCTCGCTACAATATCAGGAAACATTTCAGAGAAGTTAAGAAAAAAAAGGTTGCAAATAGTTTAACCTTCTGATAACCATAGTCATAAGCTTAAGGTTGGCAAAAGGCTTAGCTATGAGAAAGATGGAGACGAAATGTTGCTAACAGCTTAGCAATGCTAACCAATTAGCAACAGTTTTTTCCTTTTGAAACGCTTCTCGATATTGGCAGATACTCTTTTGAGTCTGTCTGCAGTTTAAGGCCGTTCTCTCAGACCATTACATTATGCCGAAAGGCTAATGGCATTTTTGGCCATTAATTAAAACAAATATTCTGCCTACTCCAGCTTTAACTAGTTGCTTGGTAATCAGAACATCTACCTATCATACTGTGTATGGAATCAAATATATAAAAAGCATGGTGGACATTGATGTAAATTAAAAGAGAGAGCAAATCTAAGTGTACTGGATTAAATCATTTATGGGCTCAACAGCTTTATCAAAAGTTCAAACACTTTTTGATTATTATTATTTGATTATTTGATCATATAAGAGCACCTGCAGTATAAATAGTCCTCCAACTGCCTACCATCTAATACAGAAACATTATATTGTCTATGAGATAGCCCAGGGAATGCCAGCTGAATACTGAGCAACAATCGAGCTCATGCTTATTCTCAGCACATATTTATAGCTATAAAACACTTCAGGAACTGACAGCAACAGGAGGTTCTGTTTACTTTTTATCATATATTTTAAATACCAAGGGATCTTGTCTCTTCAGTATATGACAGTACCAGAGAGTTGTGTCTGCTTGGTATTATAGAACAGGCAGCATGTCAAGTGCCAGATATAAAAGTCTGTTCTCAACTTTGTTCATACATTTATCAGTTCTGGAGCCGGAACATTTGGCAAACACAAGACAAATGTACACAGTCATGGTTGAAGCATCAGTGTGTAAGATGGTGTCAGGCTGTAGTGTGTGTGTGTGTGTGTGTGTGTGTGTGTGTGTGTGTGTGTGTGTGTGTGTGTGTGTGTGTGTGTGTGTGTGTGTGTGTGTGTGTGTGTGTGTGTGTGTGTATTAGTAGACATCTTACCTAGTTGAAACTGGTCCGAGCTGTTGTTGCAGGTCTGTTGTACTTCCTCGCTGTCCCATCCCAATGGATAGAGTGCACAGCCAGATCCTATGAGCAGACCTGAGAACGAGAGAGAGGGAGTCTGTCAGTGATGGAGGAACAGTAGTAGCCCAAAAAAAAGAAACATCACAAAATATGACCGGAGGCTGACAAGACAGCTTTTGTGAGGGGGAAAACCGCAGCAAGGACAAACTCTCCCCATCAAGGTGTTCACTCGGCTCCTTGAGGGAAGGTCTACATTGTTTTATGTGAGACCTTGCCTGTTGGTTTTCATAATTTAAGAATCTTTTCATTAATGAGGAAGACAAAAAGGGTGTTTTTATTCTTTGTTGCATCCAGATAACACAAACTCAGGTTGTGTATGGATTGTCTAGCAACCCTGGTTTATGTTTTAAATACAATTATGAAAACGACAATGAGCTGAAGCGCTGTGTGACTTCACGCGTATGATTTTATTATTCTCACCTTATCAACTGTTTCCAGCTGATACTGATGGGGAGGCAATAATAACTTGTTCCAACAATTCTACCTTAACAAGCCACAAATCCCTTTGTAAAACGACACGGATTGTGATTTTAACACTTCATCATGTTTTTTACAGCTGCAAAAAAAAACGCTCACATCAACGAGAGAAATAATGCAAACAGCTTGGCAATTTGTCGCACAGCTAACAACTAAAAAAAACAGCAATTTTTGGTACGCAATAATTACTGTAAAACTCAGGAAAACCCTTGAGGGACTGCTTTATGTCAGTGATTAGAGAGACTCATGACTGCACTTAAAGCTGCACACAGAGACAAGAGTAAAATCAAGTCAAGGCCATTTACATTAAGGATTAATATCCTTAATATTAGCCTACAGCCAGGTATTGACGAGTTATTCCCTGGATGCCAAGGCCCGTCTCTTAAAATTACCCCGTAGGTGGCTCTGCCATCACATTAGCTTAATCCCCTCCGACGTGTCTAACCTGCTATCAGTTTTTTGGATGTGAGGAAGGCAGCGGAGGAAGAGAAGGCAAGAGCTCTGCCTTCCAACCTGATTACCGCTGCCATCCAGGATTGCCTTATTACATCAAGGCAAAGATAACAAGCAGGAATTAATCCACATGCTAATGCATACGGGCTAGACAAACTGGCCAACATCAGAAGGGGAGTAGAAAAGTGAAAAAGACATCTGTTTTCCGCAGTTGCAGCCAGGAGGACAGTGAATGTCATCAGCTTGCATCTGGGGGGAAATAGACTGATTATGGCACCCGTGGTAGAAAATCAATTCAGCGAAACTCTGGCATGTTGATGAGAATGAAGGGATGTAAAAAGGGTCCAACCAAGTCCGTGTCATTACAGCTCAGGATCAGAGGGGATCCTGGGAATGTAATAAGTAACAACACGGCTGTTCCTTCTTCAGCTTCTTAAAAAAAACTTCAGACGAGTTTCTGCTTCAGACCACAAAATGACTACCTTTAGCTGAGCAGTAAAGCAAAAGACAGGGGCATTTGATGTAAATCCCTGTACAAGCAGTCACTCTGGACCTCTGATGAACATAAAAACAAACTCTTTTGGAAGATACAAAAACGCATCTGTAAGCTAGTGAGCATACCCGCAATCATTAAAATATTCTCAGTTATGTAATGTGATCGAATGTGTTTTGATTAAAATGTGTAACAGTAAAGAGCCAGCATGATAATGTATTCATGATTCATATTTAACTAAATCAAAAATTCTCTTTCAAGTTGTGTAATGCAGAGAGATACAGCAGTATGTAATCAAATTGAATTTCCTTGCAGCAAGAGGAAGGAGAGAAACAAAATAACGTAGGGCAGAATGTGTTTAAAAAAGATATTGTTATTCTATCCAGCAAACTCTAATATTTCCATTAGAAAAATCAAGCTTTATTGGGATTTTCAGTCAGTGTTTGATTAACGCATTCGTTATAATGATCAGATTTATAAAAACGCTGCAGCAGGAACCTCCGTGGGAATAGGGGGGGAAAGGTTTTCGTCAGTGCATAGTTTCCACATCAGGTCAGACGATGATGTGATGACATGAAAAGCTGTACATCTAAGACCGATGACAGGAGGGAAACGATTGCCACAACAAAGACAAAAGCCCAGTTCCCTTGTGTAATCTTGAAGAATAAAAAATAAAAGGTTGCTGGGTGAACCGCCAGAGTTTTCTGTGGTTTTTGGGGATAAACTTAGTGAGCCTGCAACACTGCAGTGGGTGAAATCAATGAGAGCACTGACATGTTACCAAGCCAATATGGTGACAGATACTGCAAAGCAAAAATCACTGGGAGCGAACACTAAGGTATCTGTATCATATATGGCTCTACGTTTCACATTTGGCTTTTATTTATTTGATATATATATTTATTGCCATTATAGTTAATTCTGTCAAATCCTATCCTCCACACTTACTACGTGGGTTTTTGAGAAGCAGAGGTAGGAAGGCTGGTAACTGGGATGTGGGAGACAGATTACCAAGAATGCAAAATGCTCTTTCACATAATGTTTAAAAGCAAAGCTGCTAGAGAGAAGTGTGGACTTGTGAGAGGCAGAATACCTCAGGCTCTAATTCTCCATGCGTGCTGTTAAAAAGACGGTACTTCCTACCCTTATTATTTCCTAAGCTGACACAGATGCACCCCAATCTGCACAAACAGACAGTCAGGGATTTGTGTCATTTAGCATGTGGATGCCAGCTACAGCAGTGCCTCTCAACCTTTTTGGCATGTGACCTCTTAAACTGAGGTAATGCCTTCTGCTGACCTGAATTCCCATCGCAGAGTGTAAACACAGACACTTTGGATCATGAAATGTGTTTTCCCGCCTGAAAATGTTCTTAAATCTGGTGTCCTGGATGGTGGCGCGAGGACCACTGAGCTAGTGGACACGCTACAATCTCAAGCATTAAAGTCATACTAAATGTATTATAATACGATTAAACTTAATGATTCCCTGAGTAAAATGGGTTGCTTTCACAGAAAATAGATAAGCATTATGTTACATTAGAAACACATTATAAGTAAGTCTTACAGAATGATTAAACTGCAATCAGTAATTATTGACAAATTCAATTATTCCATATTTTCTAAAGAAACACCAAATGGCCAAAATTAAAAACCCCACACTTGTTTCAACAAACATATTTTGTAAGTTGCATTGCCTGAATGTTCTCTTCTGCTGATCAACCTCAAAAAGAGGCTCATTTTCTTTTGCTGTGAGCAGATGGCCATCTCACGATGAAATCATTGCAGAACCCCACTAAGCTGCAATAAGGACTGTAGTTAAAGTCACCACAAGGCTGCAGCTGTATAGCAACTACATTTAGGAACTGATGGACAGGAAATATCATAAAGATGACGTCACCACCATTTGCACCAAAACAACTAGTTTCGCCGTATCAGCATCAACCATGCTCTCAGGTCAAACATAAAGAAGCCCTGAGCTTTCTGCATAATCGGACGAGGCTCTATCAACAAAAGCCTGGGAGGGTTGTTTGTTTACTCTGCTGCTTTTTTACCAACAACCACTATTTGCAAAACCTAACTGGCCATTTTGGAGTGTTGTTTAAGTTGCTATGGCAGCAGGCTGATGCTGATAGTTTCCTCCCGGGCAGAAGAGATGAAGAGGAAGAAGTAAGGGTCAGAGAGAGCGGCGTGTAGAATCAAGACGTCTTATTCACAGATTGAGTTTCAATTGATCTCCATGAGGTTGTTATCACAATGACTATCTCGGGCCAAATGGCTTCTGTGAAAGGCTATTCTATGAACTGTGAAATAGATCAGATAAATTGACTTAACTAAATACAATCAGTCCCTCATTCCATTCTTCAATCCATAAAATGTGCTCTAATACAGTCAACTTTCTACTGCATATAGTTGCCTCGGATTTCATCATTGCAGTTGAGCTCACTTTTGAAATCTCTTAAAAAGCACACAGAGAATTGAATTGTTTCATCAGAGCTGCTCTATTGTGCCCCATCCTTATTCTGTCAACGCTTTTTACCTGAATGAAGAACTGCCCCCTTTCATATCCCCCACATTCTCTGATTTAGGGAGTGCTGATGCCTTTTGTCAAGCTTTCCTGCTTTCTGTCAAGAAGCAAGGCATTTCTTTACCCTCCTTCATGCCCCGAGACAATACCATTCAAGGTTATCATTCAAAAGGCCAAAGAGGACAGGGAGAAAGGGCTGCCGCTAAGCTCTAGAGAATGTGAGTGGCCAGGGAATTGGAGTGGGGATGGGGCTGAAAGGGTCGGCTTAATGTAAGACATTCCCTTTTGGGCTTGGAGGATCGACAGACAGCGGAGGGAAGTGTAAGAGCAACCTCACCTGGGAAGGCAAGCCCGCCTATGACAAACTAGTATCCCCCTCTACTCGTCCGTAGGCATTTTTGGTTGAACATTTTAATTCCAGTCAAGTTTTATGCTGTTTCCCAAGACATGTTAATAATATGAAGAAAAGAAAGCTGGTACGATTAATGAAATGTCTGAATATGTTTACAAAACGGCTTGCAAAAAGGGCAGCAAGGAAAATAAGTGGGTAGTGTAATTTATAATCCTTAAAATGTTAATGGAATTTAACCCATTTCTCAACAGTAGCCATTCGACACATGTACATTCTGTAATTATCTGGTGGTGGAGTCCGCCATTCCCACAGTGGATACAAATTGCCTCGTATGAGAGATTTAGCACTGCAGCACATAATCCAGCAACACTGTTTTTAATTCTATCTCATTAATATCAGCATCATTGCTTACTGCTAACTCAGCCGTGTCAGAGCCATATTAAGTCACGGCTAATGCAAACCCAATATTTCCTCCAGCTGCTGCTTCCATTTAAGGACATCTGACAATGGTGCTCATAAAAAAACACTTTCTTCTTAAAATGTAAGAAATATAAGACAAATGTTGAGGCAAAGAACATTTTTCGAATATTGCAAGGGAATAACTAGAGGGAGCAGCCACAGTGAGCTAGATGAAGAGCTGCAGGTTTTTAAGAGTAAAACTAATGTGAGGTTCTTTGGCTGCTGCCCTGTAAACAAATATGAGAGTTAACCTTGTGTTAATCTGACAAAGTAGCTCAAGGAGTGTTAGCGAAAACCTTCACTTGCTGATACCATGTTTACTCAGGTGTTGCCATATCTTAAGAAGTGGAAATTCAAAAATAATAACATGTGCAATGTTACGTTAAAAGTTAACGTCTGTGCTTAATTGTACTCAATTCATCCAAGCATGGTACTTTGCATCTAATCAAAAAACAAATATATAAATACAATCTGTTATGTAAATAATATGAGATTATAATCATGTTTATGTCATCCTGAGCTTTAATCAGTTACAGGTTCCCACAGTGTCACGTTTGCCTATCAACATTACCATCTCTGCATGTCGAGACATGTATTTTTTTCTCCGTTTGAAACACGTGTCAGACATCAGTATGTACAGCTTGCATTCCTGCTTTCCTTACGAGGTTTTGATTCTCTGTCATTCAAGTTGGATCAACACAGTCGCTTTTTAGAAGGGCTTAATCCTATGTGAGCATTTTTGCCGGAGAAGCTGTTTTTTTTTATGTGAGCGAGACGGGGATCTGGAGATTCAGTTGGAACGTTAGACTTTGCAACTGTGAGAGATGGAGGATGAGGAGGAAAGGAGGGATTTAATGAGAGAATGTAGAGTACGAGTGATATGTGATGTGCAAAATGATGCATCTTAACATTTGCGGTTGCCAGTGGCTGACATTCAAGCATTATATTGAGCACAAATAGTCTACTTGTTGCTATTAATATTCCTTTGCTAAACTGTTTTGTGAGTTTTTCTGCATGGATCTTCCCACAGATCAAAACACAATTATCCAGAAGGACGAGAGGTGTGTTCATGAAGAAGTTTTACAGGTTGAACCATGTTTTCTCCCAACAGTTATATTCTCAGTTACATATTCCAGTGTGTGATGGCTGACTACACAGGAAAAGATGTTCCAGTCTGCAGTCTTCTGTCGGCTCTGTTTCTTTATTTTTATTTTGGCTTTACAACTTGAATATCAAACACATAAAAGTGTATTACAGACCAGGTCAGTAAGAACACAGCTCTGTGACAAACCAGCTCTACACCAGGCTCTGACTATTCATTTAGAGTGTGACCATCCCCTTTATGGCAGATTTCCCCCTCTCCCCTCTGGTATCTGCCACAGCCGCCCAAAGAAAAGGTCAAACAGTAACAAACAGTCCTTTATCCCAGCAGCTATCAGAGGATTTAACAAGACTCGTTGTCAGGCTGCGTTCATGTGAAGTCTGCATGGTTATGCTTTCTTGTCTTCCTGCAAACAGACTGTTGTTTCATGTCTCTCTAAGATGTCCTGATCCAACAGTGTTTTAGTCAGGGGTAGAGTTAATTTGAAAATGTACAAAAAACGCAAAATAAATCATTCAAAGAGTGTATAATGGGTCTGCAAAGCTTATATTTTACTATATAGATTGTGTGCCTTTTTTTCTATTTCAGGAAACACACAACATCAAAAACACTGAAGCTATTTTCACACATTTGCTCTATATATTATAGCATATTTTCTGTGCATGCTACTGTATGCAGTAAGCTATCCAGAACTAACATGCTGAGGAGGTGATGCTTAATTCTTGTGTGTTCAGGACAGTGCTAGCAGTGCTGTTGAAAGTTACTTTTGAAGCACATTTGAATGCGAAACGGTTAGCCAGAGTTAAGGTCAGGTGTGCGACATGATGCAATGCTGGATGGTGCATTAGATCACAACTCCAGTTTGTAAAACATAAAGGAGATGCAGAGAACAACCCAGCTTTAAAGCCTAACAAGTACTTATAATTAGAGGTAGTGAAAAGGTTATGGTAAAGGAAAACTGTCAAAAGATGGAGTGTTTTAAGTGTTACAATGTCAGTTAAATCACATATCCCTGAGGTATGGGCCAGAAATAAGCCCAAAGTGATGACCCGTACAGTGTATGGTGGTTTATTGGGTTGTGCCACACAGTCTCATTTTATTCTCATGTCCACCCATCAGTCACCATCACAAGCCCTGGGCGGAAGGAGCAGTTTGTGTTATATTGATCGGTTTCAGCGCTTCTGCTACAGGCATTCTGTCAGGAACTGGTGTTATCTAATCACACCACTCATTTGTCACACAGTTTCCAGCTACAACCGATAATTAATGAACACACCAACTAGAAGAGCAAAATAAAGGTCTGGTTCATTAAGCAATGGGCAACTATTAAGAAGGAAAGACAACATCCCGTCTGCAGCACAGTGGCACAACACCAAACTGCAAAAGGACGACACAGGGGTGTGCAAAATACGTAGCAAACGACTTTCAGAAGACAATGTCTTCTGCATGTGTGGGGAGAATGAGCTTTTCACACAAGGGCGCAGATATTTTCTGTATGTCTCAGTCTTTCCAGCTACAAAGAACCCACGCCTCCTTGTGACCTCAACCATGTCTCCTCTGATCTCATTTTGAAAATTGGACATTCTTCCCCCTCCTTTCAGTTAAGAGGAGTCAAATAAGAGGAAGGCGAAGAAACAAGGAAATACAAGGGAAAGAATGCTGCAGCATCTGGGAGAAATTCCCCCTTTAGCTTTTCCAAAATGTTGCACAATTTTCACATTTCTCTTTTAAATGTAGTCACCCATGTGCTAAACTAGGGTTGGAATGCACTAAGAACCGAATAAACAATGAGCTAATGTGTGTTACTAGCTATCTGACAGCATCACCTGACTGCTACCATACTGCACTGGAGTTCATTTTCTGCCTTTGATTTTATTCAGAAAAAGTCAAAGGGAAGATAAACCTTTGCAATATCTTGCAATATTATAAGGACTTATTATCATTGTGAGGCTGGGTGGCAATAAGCTTCTTTACTTTCACATGACAAAGTTACAGTCAACGCCAACTTACAGTAGATTCTGGGCAACCGTTTTTAAGCCTCATTTAACTAAGATTTCAGTCATTTATAGGAATCTATAGGAACACACATGCTAAAAAGGACCTTATACAAACTGTTATACAAATCAGCATGGTAGTCTGGAATTTCAATTTAAAAAGGGAAGGGAGTTCCATCCATCAGAGGCGAGTTGAGAGAAGAAAGAAAATGTTTGAGGAGAACAACAAAGCCAAAGGGTGTGGAAATCCTCCTCAGGGTTCGATCCACTTCTTATGCTCCTACAAGTGGAGCTCTTCTAACTGGGTCATGTCTGATGTGTTAGGGCAGCAACCTCCTCCCCCTGACAGAAAAGCATGATGGCAGGCCACATGTGAAAAAGTCAGCGTATACCTTCAGCGATACGCTCCTGCCATAATTACCCTTTACATTGAGCGGTAAACATGCTAATGCAAGGCCCTCTGGGGAGAGGAGAATCAAAGACACTGCAATCTCCACTTTAATATTCATGGTAATAGCATCCAAACATGCAATGAATGTTTTAGTATCTTCTATAAAAAAAATTGCCAGACATCAAAATGCTTCTCTGACAGTACTGGGACTCATCATGTGAGCAGTTCCATACTGAAAACACACACAGCCCCCCTTCAAAGGACAAAACAACGCTTCTGGGATCGGGGAAAAACCAACTCGCACTGCCAAGTGTACAATGTACTCCATAGCATGTGTTTAAAGTGCCGGCCATGATCTGGCACAAAAACACACACACACACACCAGGCTAGCTTATTACCCTTGGGGATTGAGTTTTAGCAGCCTTTTCCATTCTCCTAAATTCAAACATTCACTACACCAAAGGGCGACTTTTACTCCCAGCATTTCATTGTGTGGGTGTGATTTGAATACCATTCAGTAAGAGTGGAAATCTCAGAAGGCCACAAGACTCATTCTCGAGCCACGGAAAGGTTGGAATAACATAACCCGATACACTATAGGACATATATTTAAAACAAAACATTGACATTGATAAACACTATTATTTTCTTTTTATTATTGATTTTGAGTAAGATGATAATTTATGTCTGGTGAAAATGAAGCTACCACAAGCAGCCGGTTAGCTTAGCTTAGCAAAAGGACGGAAATAAAGGGAAACAGTTCTGTCCAAAGGTATCAAAGTCCTCAACTTGTGGGTTTTGGTTGGTGTGTTTTGTTACCTTTGACAGTTACGCTAGCACTTTCCATCTGCAAGCAGTCTTTATGCTAAGCTAACTGGATATCTGAACAGTAGCTCTTCATTTAACAAACAGACGTGAAAGTGTAAATCTTTTCATTTAACTCTCTACGATAAATAATTGAAGGCTGTTTACTAAAATGTCAATGTCTTTTAAGAAGTTTCTCACAATTCTCAGTTTATTAGCTGTGACGTAACTTCTATAAGTGAAGCTCATTGAAGTAACCTTTTGTGTACTTACTTGTGTTAAAATTGATAGATAAAGACATGATGAAGCTTAAGTGTATCAAATGCTGTTAATGTGACATTTGAGAGCCCTTGAGGCAAAGCAGAATAGTCTAAATTAGAACACACTATGCAACATGTCAAGTAATCTGTAATACAATAGGGAAATACAAAGCAGAGGCAGAGATCAGATTGTGCGGGACTGTGTGTGCTCTGACATTTGGTATGATATTGAATTGGTATTGTGATCCCACATAATCACATAATATCTGGTTTATCCTGTCTGCTCAAGGATGAAAATCTATTTCTGCCTGGGTGATTCAACTGATTGAAACTAAACAGATGTCAAGAAAGGGCTACCAATTCCATTTCACATGAAGATTATCTTGCCTTTTTATATTGCCATGGCATCTCTGTCAGGGTCGTAAAGGGTACGGAGGTATTTTAGTGGATGTTATTGTAAACAGATTCATTTTAGTGATGAAATTGCAGCCTCGTCCCTCTAACAATACTGTTAGAGAGTCCTTTGACGAACACGTAAGTAGAGATATATCTAGATAAACAGATTTTTCTTTACACTGATTGTGTGGGGAAGATACATGACAGTGACACTTGTCTATTTTGCCTTGGTGTTAAAAATGCCTGGTGTGGTAAAATATGATGAACTACGCAAAATGTTTCAGGGTTTTTCCCAAACCCACAATTATTTCTACTTCTTGGTCAGACTACCGGCTACATGTAAAGACTTGATTCTAGTGTTGACATGCACATTCACCAAATCTTCATCTTGATAGACAGTTTGTATTTTTGCCAGTTAAACCCTAAGACAAACAAATTGAAAAACATTGAACGTTTAGAAACCCGCTGGATCAGAATGAACCCACATGCTAACCCAAAGCACTAGCAGGTGGGCTGGAAGTGAAACAGTTCAGATCAGTAATTACAAGGGAAACAGAAAACACCCAGAAATATTTGAAATAAATCCAAGGTTTTTTTTACTTTCTCCTGTGTGCACTTAAGAAAATGTGGAAAAACCATGAGGTAATGCAGAATGAACAATGGAGCAGTTATCCAGCAGTATGTGTTTCTAATAACATTAGATCTATTAAAACAGGATGGTGCCCTGGTTTCATTTTACTATGCTTCAGACAAAGCAGACCTGACACCTCTATTTAGAATACTGCCTCACTCAGACATATGGCTTCAATCAAGCTGCAAGCATTCATGTCATAGGAGTCAGTGGATAGCATGAATCCAGAGATTATACTATGGGAGCAAGGACGAATGAAAATCAATATTTCCCAGAGTCCTTGCAAAAGTGCCCCTCACTGAGATGTTTCAAAGGAAAAGAAATCAGCCCAAAGGAACAATGCTCTAAGCACCAGCGGTTTCATCCTGCAGTGGTGATTAGAGTGCATTTCCACTTTTATTGCCTTACTCTCAATTCACACGGGAGTAATAGCAAAGTATGTTCAGGCCTCAAATAATTAATCAATTAGTTCCTTACTTCAAAGCATTAATTAGTACCAGAAAATGAAATTCAGTATGGTTGATACAAGTCTGTAAAGTTAAACATTTTATAGTTTGTCACTGTGCAAAGCTAAGCTTCAAATTGCCTCCCAAACGCATTAACAGTCTTCCTCTGCACTCCCCACAACTGCATTCAGTCGTAGACGTGCAACATTTTGCATCTAAAAGAAAAAGATACCAATAGATGCCAACAAACTAATTTAATTTGCATGGGATTAGTAAGTAATACCCGGGGACTTCTGACTTCACCAAGATGTGGCAAGTCATTTGCACTGGAATTATGCTTAAATTACAACCGTGCCAGTCTCGCATTTGGGATTAAAATCATCGACAATCTCCTTTAATTATACAAATCACTTCTCAACCTCAGGTTATACTAATTTCGTGCAAATAGAGCTTTATAAAGTTCCATCAGTATTCATGAACATGAACGACTCTCTTCAGAAGCATAACATGAGAGATAAAATCTGTGTCTGCTGCGCCGACAATTAATTAGAAATAAACTTTGTTGGATGAAACTGAGAAACTTTGTTTCATTACAGAGCTCTCAGAGATGAGGCGGAAAAGTTTGCCTGTGTAATGTCATGTGTCCACAAAGGCTCCCATTGACTGTCAAAAGAGCCCGTCCACAATACGTCTCCTGATTTAATCACTTCGAGTGCAAGTGTCTCTAAGGGGGCTTGCCTGCTCACATGTTAAGACTGAATTGTCCAAGATCATAGGTCATCGTTGCATATACAAACTCTTTTTGTCATGGATGAATCTATTCTTTCCCGAATGTTGATAACGCTAACAATGTTAGTAGCCTTTAAGGGCTGGCAAGGGCTGTTAAGAATGCACCACTGGACATTTCAGAGCTAGTCAGTCTGATTGATTGAGCAGTAAAGAGTTTGTCCGTGGGGCTAACAGGACTCGGATAAAAGATTAAGAGTCTGTTGAGTCTTGATTAATATTAGAGGATATAACCTCTGGCCAGTGGTATTGAAAGATTTATATAAACAGGGTCTCTGCGGCGAAATATAGGCACACTGGATCGGAGCGATTTAAAGTCAGTGAGCAAGAAAACATTCTCAGCCTATCCCCAGGACACGAGCTAAATCAAAACAGAATTGTCACAACTCCATAATGAGGCAAACAAGTATATTACTGACAGAGAAAGATGAAGGACAGTAACACAAGGGACAAAACTCAAAGGCATGAACCCATATTTCATTCTTGCCGTTTTCCTAAATCAGACGGAATGTGATGACTGCGGGAGAAAAGAATTCCTCTGCATATTAATACAGGACCTTGTCTGTGTTAAACCCTGCCCCACCCCCTGGACTTTGGCTGCCTGATTAGTATTCAGTTAATTCATTAAGACACAATTGATGGTGTCTGGGAACATGGGAACTCTTGATGGAGGAGAGGTTGAGTTCAGCCCACTTGGTTAGTCCCTACAGAAAGAAAAAAAACCTTGCCCCATCCCCCAAACCTGAAGGTCACCATGTCCTTACTCAGCTACTGATTTGATGATCACACACAAACAGCGGTTGTGGGGCTCTGTGTTAAGATCTTTATTTACACACGCTGTGTTGTTGCCAGCCTGCAAAGATCTGCACTGTGCCTAAAGAAAAAGCTAAATGTTAATCTTTTGGCGCGATTGTGCCCAAAGGCAATCACCTACAATTCATCACCCAGGAGGGAGTGTTGTTGTGCTTCATTATAATAAAGTGTTTCTCCTTGTAAGCCATAACAAAATATAAATGAGATCAGACTTTGCAGCCGGCAGATCATCCATCCCTCAAAAAAGTTGCATCACCGGCCCCACCTGCACCTCCCCAACTATTAAAATCAATGTTGAGATGAATGAACAGCAGGAACCAGGGGGGACACCAGGTAGAAAACTCTTCCGGCCGCTCCAATGGTTCATACGTTAGGGAGGCGAGCTTTGGTTGCGTCCCGGCAAACTGGTGATGAATCATTCCTAAGGGAGGCACTTACACACTTCAGCCAGTTTAATGAAAAACTCCCAAAAAACTGTCCTGCATGAAAGCTTCACAATAATAAATCACAGGCAAGGAGAAAATATTGCATACGGCCACATTGCACACAGCCAATAGAGTTTGGCTTAAGTCTGCTCTCAGTGCTGGACTGTCAATCTTCTGTGTTTCTTACATGGTGCTGTTATTAATAATTTGACCCGCACCCTTTAAATAAAATATATTTTTGTCAACAGCTCCCAAGTCTGAAAATAAAAGAACTATCAGACAGAGAAAAAAACACTTCCCCCGGGCTTTTTAGGGTAATTTACTGTAGGCTTTCAAGCGGTCTCTTGGTGACTGAGAAAATATATTTTGCCCGCACCACTTTTTAAAAAAAGGTAAAACTAATTACCATTGAAAAACAAAAAGGAGTCATTCGAAGAGCAGAACAGGAAGTCCATAGCTTATATACCAGCAAGAAATGTGTGCCATATCCTGGAGCTTCTTTCTGTTTTCATCCACCACAATGAGGAAGAAAGACTTTGATCATCCGCTATACTGACTCTCACTTACCAGGAGAAGAAGGAAACACAGTCAGGGCATACGAGTGGGATTCTCCACACAGGGGAATGAAGAGCAGAGGAAAGTGAGGTGAACTGTCATGAAAAGAAAAGCAGAAAACCTCCAGCCGTTGAAACATACTTGACAGCAAACCAAGCAGCTAAGGCAAGTGTCAAACTAAACAAATGACTAACCTTTCCTGACACACAGGCTCTGCATCGTCAATAACAAGAGTGGAAAGGAAGTTGCCAGAGACATAAACGGCCAAGAATAGATCACCAACATCAAGAATAATGCTGACTTTGGTGCTGGTGGCGATGGTGAGGTGTGTGTATACGTGCGCTTACGAGGCATCAGTTCACATAAGGGTATTCATTCATAAATCCTTGGTTGTTTGTGGTTCCTTTGCCCAATACAGGATTGGAATTCATTTGCACCATGTTACGTTTTTGTCATGGAGCCAAAGCTAAAATAGACTTCCTCTCAGCAGGCACCAAAGAATTCTGTCACAAAAGAGTTCCTCTTGGAGCGCAGGCATGGCAGGCACATAAGCATGAATGTGACAGCATGAGTTGATTTGATAACACAACAAGGCAATGCACTTTCATTTAGGAAGGAGGGATTACTTCAAAGTTCAGCCGAAGGGGTTAAAAGAGAATACAAAGAATGGAAAGGTATCTGCCCTGGCTGAAAATGCATTATGAGATGGGCAGTAAGTGATACTGACGAAATGTCCATAGAAAATAGGATAAACATTAACTATAAAACCGTTAAAACACAATGACACTATTGTGTACAAAATGCAAAGGCAGGTACATGAGATGCATTCTGATGGAAACAGCAAGAAAGAAGTGTGTTCCTGTGCATGTAAGTGTGTGTATTACTTAAATCAAGGGCATGTTGCAAAGACTTGAGGTACCCATTACTGCTGAGTGTAGCAGCAATAGGATTACTGGTACCTAGGGGGCACAGATGGCACTGAAATCCTCAGAGTCAATCTGCAAAGGTCACACAAAATACAGGAGGGCCACCTTCTCACCCACCCATTCACAGCTCCGAAAAGAATCCTTTTAAGTCCCTCATCAATCCTATGAATGCTCCATATGCCTTTAAAATGTCACACAGCGGTATAGGTCTGACTCGCACTGTCATTGATGACATTGTGGCAATGGCTGAATTCAATAAGAAACTTGTGGCGTTTAAAAGGAAGGCAGATCACAGCTCCTTAATGTTACAATGTCTAATGGGACAAGAAGCAAAAGCGAAGGGATGCAGAGTGATGTATCAAAAATACATTAGTCTTTATAGCCGTACAGAGAATAAATGAATCACCTTTGTAATTTAGTCTGAAGGTCATTTTTGACCTTTTCCATTCTTCTCCTCTCATTCATTTGTCTCTGTCCTTCTGAATGTACACATGTTGGGTTTGTTGTCTTTTTACATTTGAGACTAGAATTCCTCTCCGTCTTGTTTTGCAATACTGCTGTGTCTGTGTATTTCCTGCCACCATACGGCGGCCTCCTCCCCAGGCGCTGGCTGCATCACCAACGCCATATGGCAACCCAACTAGGTAGGCAGTGCTCCCAAAGACTCTCGCAGCGTCTCCGCTATCCATGTTTTCTTTAAGGGATGCGATAACAGGGTTATTACTGCATATAGAAAATGCACATATAAACCAACTCATACAATCGGAGTGCACCAACGCAGCAGAGCAATTAGTAGAGCAGACCTGAATGTATATACTCCCTGGATACACTCTGCTGCTGGCCTCAGGAAGGTTTTCAGGTACGAGCCTCTTTGTGAATCACTGCAGCTTTTTCGAGATAACTGTTTCCGGACACCTCGTTATTCTTAAATTGCACAAGAATGGGAAATATGCATAATTCATCAAAACATATAGAGAAGATCTTCTTCTAAAATTGTGCCCTAACTTCCTTATTATCATTTTAATGCTGAAATAAGATCTTGGAATTAAACTTAATTAAATCCCAACACCAAATAGTTTTTCCGAACTGTAAAAATAATATTAAAATTAAAATCAGGCAGCCTTGATGAGGGCCACAGGGAGAAAAGTGGACTTATTTCTCATACCTGCTTCTGCATTTTGAGGTAAACATTAAAAACAGAGAAAAGTTTTTGCATGAAAGACTAATAGCCCCCAAAATCCTCATCCTAACTCCGCCACACAGCTTGTAAACAGAGAAAATCTCCACTGAGAACCGGCCGAACCTGCCAGCTGGCAAACTGATCGCTGAACTATGGGGAGCTGTTCTGATGATGACATGCGTCAAAACTCTCTACAAACCATACCCGCTAAATAATGTCTCCCACTCGGTGTTCTGGATGTAAAAGGAAGTGTGATTACAAATAGGCATGGTTCTGTTATGCTGGATAATTTATAATAATGTTGACGAAGCTGAAGATAAGTGTTTATAGCTATATCATCCACTTTAAAGTTCATTTGAAAATCAGATAGACAGTGAGTCGTGTGTCTATCCAGTCTCTGCAGGAATGTTTATGACCATGAGTGACAGACAGCACTGTCAGTCACTGTGGTACAGT
This sequence comes from Notothenia rossii, assembly GCF_949606895.1. Classification (NCBI taxonomy): domain Eukaryota; kingdom Metazoa; phylum Chordata; class Actinopteri; order Perciformes; family Nototheniidae; genus Notothenia; species Notothenia rossii. Next base: position 69,692,376 of record NC_136902.1, read on the forward strand.
CAGTGTGGTTCAAATTACTGCCAGGCCACAATGAGAGAAATGTGCGGGTTGGCTGTATGAGCTAACCATTTTATTCTAAACTGACGAAATGACAAGGTGCACTGCAGCAGTATTTTGGTCACACACACTGAACTGGCAACACAACATGTCAACTCGCACTATTAGCTCCTCAGCTTTGATAGATGAACTGAATCTTGATTTCTTCGGAGGAGAACTCACATTCAGCAGCCAAGTAAATGTTCCCGCTCTTTAATTTTCTCTGACAAATAGTGTTTTCCCACTTTGGCACCAAATCTGGAGAGGAGGCTGTTCATTGATTTACCAAACTCTGGTGGCAGACAGAGACGTGGCAAATGTGTTATAGTGTGAAGATGAAGCAGTGGTACCACAGGATCACACTTCATGTGTCAAGTATGGTACACACTCACCTTTGAATGCCAATAACTGACTTTTCTCTGCCCAGAGAAAAAAAATCATGTTGTAAAGAGACTTATATTATTCCATCAATGAATCGAAGATAGAATAAAAAAATATGTAAAATACTATCATTTATTATGCTATTAATTCTATCTGTCAGCATGAGATCCTCACGCAGAGCTCTGCAGTTGATAGGGACACACATTAAATGCATTATGCAGCAACTGATACCGCTGTCAACACCTGAGGAGTGACAGAGAGTCAGCACCACCCCTGACATCTGTGAGTGATTACACGTTGTAATGTGCCAGTGATAAATGTGCGAAACACGAGGCGGTGATGAATTTAATACTGTTCCCCAAGGACCACGGTGCTTCCATTACATGTCTTATTACTGCCTCTCCCTCATGATGGCTTAATTGATCCTTGGGGACCAACAAAAGAGAGCCCTTCTCCCCCTATCCGGAGATTATGATGGGAAAACCAGCACAACAGCTTTTAACCTAACTGGCCCCTTGTTCAACATTCAATTACAAAATGGTAAGGCACTGAGTCTCTTGTAATATCGAGCAGTTGCTGGACCGCGAAAGGTGTTATCATCGTAACTTAATTTCCATCGGATACCACTTGTTTTTCCTTAGGAGAGAACACAGGAACACAGGGCCACTGGTCTGATTGGCATGTGCGACCTGCTCCATAGGCTTCCTCTGCTGTGGTGTGTGCTAAACTGAGCGCCTTCATGGATGAATTCAGAGTAGAAATGCAAAGCATGGAGGAACAGCACTCCTCTGTACCCGCAGAGGTTGACCACGGCATATGCTGCTGCTTATTATTGCTTGTGTCTGCCTGTTTTCCATTGTATTTATAGCAGTGGGGAACTTGATTTAGATCTGCTCCATCTGGTGATTCGTTGTAGGGATGGGTGCCACATCTTCCGCTCTTATGTGTAATCTCCCCGCACTCTGCTTACTGGCCTTTTATTTAAAGAAGATGGTAAGTGAGATAGCAGGGCGTCACTCCTCTCTCCGTCTTTTTCCCTGACACCAGCTGCTGCTGCTGCTGCTGCACAGTTTATGATGCTAGCTGGGGGGCATTGGTAGGAGGGAGGGAGGGGTTGGAGCATGTGGAGGTGTAAAAAACCCCTCCCACTTTCTCTGGTGGTATGCAAAGATTCCACTGGCGGCCTCCAGAGCCCATTTCCTTCCACAACCCTCCCCCAACCTTCAGCAGCCCCTGAAAGGGAGGGTGGGAAAGAGTGGAGGTAACAGAAATGAGGTTTGGGGCACGGAGGAGGAAAAGGCTGATTAAAAAAAAGCATCTTTACGCTCTGACTTTCATGTCTGAACCTCCTTTTAACTCAATATAAAAGAAGTGCAGGGTTTTCAAAGGTTTGTAACTACAACTGGAGCAAATGTAGGCGGCAAATCTCTTTCATTTCATGTAAATGCACTCAGAAGGAAATGTGGGGCAGGATAGCCAAGCTGCCAAAAGAAAATTTTCTGATCTAATGCAGCTTAAAAAAAACACAAACAGACCCTGAATGCAGGAGAAAGAATAGCAAGATTAAATTATCTGTACATTCCTGAACATTTTAGCAGCACTGACATTAGGCCATTTCCTCTATAATTACATTTTATATGAAACCTCAATACCTCTTAATGGCAAGGAAAGTCATCGCAACGGACAACTGGTAATGTGATCGTCTACCCATGACTGACACTCAATTAAAATCTTTCTTTAAATGCCCTTATTTCATTACCCTCTAATGTATTCTTTACTCAGTGTGCTGGCGCAGACAGAAGTGGGTGAAATGAGGGAAGGGCCTGTTAGTGATGGGCTGCTATCTCAAATGCCTCATTTCATGGGTTATTTTTTGAAAGAAAACCCCCCCAAAACGTTTAAATTGGGTAATTTATAATCCGCTGATCTATCGGCATCTGGCTTCAGCTGAAACAGGTCGTTTGTCTCCTTCACTGAAGTGTTAAGTTGAAGTTTGTTGAAGCTGTGTTTGACTTCCTCTCCAAAGGAACAAATAGGGAGCTCATGTCATTCCCTTTGCCACAATTGCAAGACTTTCCGAGTGTACTTGCCAGAGTAAATAACTCACCATGAGGTCTGTCTGCCACAGTATGGCAATGATTAAGTATATAAAGTTTTCTCAAAACATCAACAAGAATATTCATTGAACTTTCTGTAAATCTGATGCGTAATCTGAGTTTCAGTAAATAATAACTAACTTGAATATATGTAAACAGCAGGAAAATACTGACTTCTAACATTTCTCATACAAACTGTAATTCCTTCAAACTACAGTCAGATGGATGCATTGTGGGAAGAAACACAAACAACTAAGCTCACAAAAGACCTCCAAACAGTCTTTTGTCTTCCTAAAATCTTAGGGAAATATAGAACAAACACTGATGGGGAGCTTCTTTGTCTGCCTCAACACCATGTGCGTGTGTGTGCATACTGTGAGGCTGATTGTTTGCTCTAATCTGGCAACGAGACAAAAGCTACAACTGCAATAGGAAGAAAACAAAAATAATAAATGTTGTACAAGCAAATATTTACCAGTGATAATGCGAGCAGCTTCCAAAACAAAATGGAACGCTGAGTGAAAACAGGAAATTAACTTCCCAGGCTGTTTGCTCATCTTCACCTTGGAGGCAGCAAGCACCACGTCACACCTGCTTGTTACCTCTAAGGAGGCTGGAGGCTCCCGCAGAAGAAAAAGGGCCTTCTTCATTAAATTTCATTTTCACGCTCATCGGCAGAGGAGAAGAAACAGGCCACTGTTCTGGTGCTCACCTGGTGACCACATGAAGGCTTCAGGGTTCAGAATCCCCTCGTAGCTCTGCATATGCAAGCAACACAGGACAGACGCAATGCTGGCCCCTGCCTGTAGCCTGTCTTGAAGACGGATGAGTTAACGGTGCTGGGCCTGGGGCCCCCTGGCTCCCTGCAGGGACCTCACTATCGGGCTGGTAGATTAGGTCTGGATCACAGTTGACATCCCACAGCAGAAAGCAATGGGATGGTGGAGAAATAGGGTGGAATGTAGCTCTCTACTTCGGAAGCGGAGCAGCAATCATGTGATACAGTGTTTGAGATGTTTATAACCTTCCCATAAAGGATATAAATATGAACTGCGGAAGAACTTGGTAAAATAATCAAGTATTCAACAGAAAAAGAAAATGTATGTCATTCAATAAAGGTATAGGTAATTCACTTCAGAAACACTTTTTGTTATATTCCATGGAATGCTCTCAACATCCCGATAGCAATGAATACATTCAATGCTTTGACAATAAATACATAAAAAAATGTCATCTGTGGAAGCCGTGGCGCTGTAAAAAGCACGACCAATCATCTGAGCCGGCCCGGCTCAAATAACTGGATCAGCCTTCCATCTCGTGCCCAAACTTATCTCGTGCCCTCATTAGTCATGTGCGCGTTCATGTGTGTTGGAGGAGGGGCTCTGTAAGGAAGTCTGAAGGAAGGGGCAGATTTGTTTTGGTTGTGTACTTTCAAATTATAGCGCACTCGAGCTGGTTTCTCCATTATTACCTACCTTTAAGTAAATATGACAAAAATGTACAATTTTAAGCTTTCTATAGTTGAGGATTTTACACTTTTCTTTGTTCCATATCATACATGTAATATCCTTGGGGATTGGACAACATGAGCAATCAAAGGCTTCAAGGAAATGTTTTGAAACCCAATACATTTTAATATTGATCAAGGAGAGCATATATGCACAGCTTTTCACTTCTATTGTTCCAGCCGTTAGAACATAATAATACCAGCGCGTCCATCCCATTGTTTCATATTATCTCCGGAAAGACCACATTAGCAGCCGCTCAAGCGACAGCAGCCCATTTTCCCCATGTTCACATCACCACCCCCCACCTATTACAGTTTCCTAAAGATATATAGCCAGCCATATACATTCCAATGAATCACAGTTCTGCTCTGCACGCGACACGTTGCCCTTGGTTTGGCGTTACTTCTCAAGCTCAAGGTCTAACGCCGGGGTAATTACCACAAAGTGGTGAGATAAAAGAGGAAGTAAGAAGATGATGTGTTAGCCAAAGTGCGAGGGGGGGGTGTCCTTCAATGCTAGACACAGGAGGGTGTAGCATTAAGTATTTGGTTGGTTTGTCAGACAAGACTAAATCAGATGGTCAAAGGATGGATGTCAGAGAGAGAAGAACAAGGTACTGTTTGTGAAGAAAGTTGACAGAAACTGTTAGGAGAAGCACATTAGAGTTCACAGCTTGCAGCAGAAAGTTGTTCACCATTGAGTGATCTGTTAGCACCGGAGAGGACGTATATCTTTTTTCACAAATCAATACGTCCTGCAGAAGTCCCCGTCACATGCTCATGTCTCCTCACTGCACTGTCCCCACGGCTACCATCCTCCTGTGTAAAAGCCTGCAGGGCTTGCCAAGGGTAGAAGAGCCCGGTCAAAACAACAAAGCCGAGTACAAGGACACTAGCGGGTTCCTAGCTGAAGGATCTGAGCTTTGATCATTGCAGATTGCTGGGGCTCAGGGCAGGTGTCCTTCTGACTCAGCAACACCCTGCTGAGAGCCCATCAATAAGCAGTGGGAAGGATGACTGTTAGAATACTTTGGCTCAAGCACAAAAGCCCTTTAAATCCCTTAACCACTGTACAAGCTGTCTGCTTTTAAATGATGTTTTGTTCAGTTGCTTTCCAAGAAAGAGGATGTTTGTGAAGACCCATGGGAGTCTCTGCCTGGATGTCAGAATGGGAAGTTTTCTTTTTTGGAAAGGAAATCACAAACTTTTACCCAAAGAAATATATAGAAGTACCACCCAGTTACTTCATCCCATTGATGTATCTTGTTTTCTTAGCAAAACAAGCATGTTTCCACTTTGGGCTGCTATGCATCCATCACACGTTGCAGCAGTGAAAACTTCACTGCCTTTGGAATGGCGTACTGTATGTATGGTACCAATGCGTCTTCTTAAACTGAATGCATGTCGCCAGGGAAATCTCCACGCGCCAGTTGCCAGCAGAGGGTCGACAACGGCTCAGGAAAAAGTGCTAGGCTCCTCTCAAGTCTTTGACTGTAAATGTCTCTGGAGAACAGAGAACAAAGCTGTGGATTGACCAGCAACCATATATTTGCCATTTTTCCAGAGGAGAGGGTGGGAATCACATAAAAGCACCAAACCATTGAGAATACTATCCTTTGAGATAATAAGCCTTCAGATTTTCTTTGAAACCTTTGACACTTTATTGTTGGACAGCTTGTCTCTACTTTCTTTCCTATCTCATTATAATATACTGTATAGATGTGTGACTGCTGGCAGTTTAGAGGGAAACTCAACACCGAAACAGTGTAACATTTAAAAAAAGGTTGTTATGCTGTAATCTTTTTATTTAAGCTCATAATTGGTTAACATGTCAAGGAACATTCAGATGCTGGTACATAGTAAAACAATCTACCATACTGTAACATCCACAGTGACCATCAACTAGTCAAACTAACTAGTTTCTCCAGCACAGCCAACTGCAGAGCCACTTTTTTATTTCAGTACAAGGCTCAGCTCTCCAAAAGTTGATCATACAGGAAGCATCCGCCAAGATACATAATAAAATCCTTCAAGGACCCTAGAGGACATTCCCAGCAAAGCTCAACAGACAGAGCACATGCTTTTCAGCTGGTTCTCGTCTCTCTTTTGACAGCCGAAACAATAGATAACTCCTTTTTTGCCGGCTGAAGTGGAAGCTAAATGATCTTAGCTCCAGACACAGTGGAGGCTGAAGGGGAAGATGCTGGGATAATAATGGACATTTAGTGGCCAAAACCCAGCAGGGTAATTCAGGCTATCTGTACACCATACAGCTGTCTTTGCTCTTATTGACATTTTGTGCATGCAGCTTGGGTCAGTTTACCAGATGGCTTGCAGACTAACCTTGATGTCACTGCTGTTCATGGGTGATGTGCAGTGTAACAATTGAATGACGGATGTCAAACTTGCCTCCATCTATAAAAGTCAACACTGCCGGCGAGCTGATGCAGTTACAGCGGCGGAAAAAACAATATTGGCTAACATAACATTTCTGAACCAGTCAACTCTGAGAGAAAAATGTCAGTATAACATCAAATCCGATATCTAACAGGCAATCAAAAAGTACAACCTACACTTTGTCCACTCTGCTGTGGGATTGACAGTGTGCAGTGTGTTATCAGCAGGATTGAGTGCCTGACCTCTCGGCTTCTATTATCTCTCTCTTTGGACATGACGAGCCATTCGGCATCCGTCATGAGTGGGGCTGAGTGCTCTCTGTTTGGAAAAAGAATAGCCCACTCCGGCCAGCCTCCTACTCTGTAGTTATCTCCAAATGTCAGATGGTGGAGCACATCACGGTCAGGCTGAAACATGTTGAGCAGAACAGCTTTGAAGGACTTCACTCCCTGATCCAGCAGCTCTCACAGAGATCCAGGGATATTAGAGAAAAATAACATCGACTTCTAACCTGCCATCACTTTGTCAGCAGAGTGCAGCCAGCCACTGAAACTATGTTGTTATGACAAGCATTCAGCTGAATCTCCTTTTATTTGTGTGGTTAGCCCTGAAATAATCACATGAAGAGTGTGCCTTGCCTTATAAAAGACCCACATTCAATTTGAAAAGGCTCTCTGACAATTTTCTAATGAAAGTCATATCTTGAGTTTTCTCTTGCATGTACGTGCTCTAGCAGAGAGACAGGAGGCAGCAGGAGGCAGGAAGGAAGTTACCCTGAGGCGAATGCCAACAAAGGACTAGCATTAGAGCAGCAGTATCAGGACGGTCATGATAGCGACACATTCACTAATGATCAAGTCTTAGCTGGCAGTGCAGAAGATAAGTAGATGCGAGTGATATCTGTGGCGTTAGAGCAGTACGCTTCATCTCCCAAGGGCTTGGCTCCACATATATTCACTCTGTAATTGCAAATCCTCCATTCTGCTTTACCTCAACAGGTGACAGCCCTGTCCTCAGTTGTGTCTGTAAAAAAGCCTTCTGGTTTGCTTCCAATGTTCCCATGTATTGATGCTAAAATAATACACCTGGGTATAGATACTATAATGACATGTATGTATTTCAAAACAAAAGAAAAATCGATATTTCTTTTCAAAAACTCTACTCATATGAACAGCTCAGACACTGGCAGATAAAAAAAGATTTCCCATTTTCGCTTTTGAATGGATTTAGATTACATTGTCTTGCAACAATTTATTTCAAATGAACGTTACAACACAACAAATACAAATGATGCCGGTCAGTGTTTGTATTATCTTGGAGCTATACACTGAGGATTGGTGTTTTCATTATGTTGGTGAGTCTATAAATGCAGAGAATAACTCATATTTAATGATTTCGATTCATCCACACCATCTCCCGCTAGAGACCGAAGCAGCTCAAGCGATAGCCGGAATATGTGATTAAAAGGACCTGGGTTCAGTCACAGTGCCACTCTAAATCACTCCCTGAAAAACTTTCTGAAATATTCTGATGTAACTGTAACTAGAGTCAGATCCCTGTTGCCATGGGAACCCCAAGGGAGCACATGGGCCAGGAATCGGGTGTAGTTGGCTTGTCTGGCCTGGGAGAACAACACCGGGGGGCTCAGACTGGTCCAGACCGAGAATTAGTGCAGAGAGCAAAGTCACTCTGCTGGATCAAAGAGAACCTTTGTTCCCATGCCCTCTTTGAAAAGTAGCACAACTCTCAGCTTTTCATTCCAGTTTCCTGTGACATTTTGTCTATGTTCGAGCAAAGAGAAATACCAGCAGGAAATATGTAAAAACTGAAAGTGTCACAAACGGTAAAGTTATCTCAGATCTAATAATAGTTGAAGAAAGAAATAAGGAATTACAACTGAAATCATCTACATACAATGAGTGAGATTTGACCGCCAACATTATTCTATTTCCAATGTATTTATAACGAGAATTGTCTATGCATGTTAAATCAAAGCCACACACAGCTCCGTGCAGCTCTTTCCCAAAGCTTTTTGTTCATAACAACCCTATATATGGCCATCAGCTAATGCTGATCTTTATAAACATATACAAATATGGGTAGAGCTCGTCGTCTGTCCCGTTAATAGCCTCCTCCAACTCTCTCTGGTGCCCTCTTTGAGCATTCCAGAGACCTTGTGTTATGCTTTCAGAGGACTGCATTTTGGACAGAGTGGCTTAAAATACATCCTGCTTCTCTGTCTTACTAGCATCTCATCTCTGGGCCTCTTATTCCAGAGCACATTAACAACTTTTGTCCGCTGGCTAGATAGGGTAAATGCCTGACTGAAGCTCTTATTTGCTGGGTTTTGTTTGTGTCTTGCTGTTGTTGCTGAATTGTGTTCTCTTCTGGGTTCACAGCAAGGCCATTTGACAAGGTGCTGTCTAACTGTTGAGGCTTGACTGCAATCTGCTTGCACAAGGTAAAAATAGACTTTTGGAGATGAACCAACTATCAGCAGAATGCTGGTGTGTTGCTTCTTGAATCTAAAGGCAACGTGTAGCTTAACTAGTTTATCCTGAGCACCAGAACACTGACCCCTTCAAAGCTCTGAGGATTTCTCCAAATGTTGACCCTCCCTATCTCCCTCCCTCTCTTCTTTGGGTCTTCACCCCCTGCTGCTGTGGAAACAGGATCCTATGGGGGGAGAGCCCACCCAACCGCTGCTGGCCAGCTGGAATGAGCGTCTGGGAAGCAAAGCAAAACTCAAGTCACACTGCGTCGCCTTTCACCCAAACACTAAGCCCTCCCCATCTCCACAAGTACAGCCATGGGCCACAAAATGGAGATTGTTGTTGAGCTTGTGTCAGCCTTATAAAAACTGGGGCTTGCACACTTTTCTTCAACCAAGACATTATTACATGCGGCACAATTACAGGGTTGTCATTTTATGATGAAGACGGGATGGGACTGACATTTTGCTTATTACTACACCAAGGTGCCTTTGATGGGTTGTTTGTGCAAGGCTTAAAAAAAAGCCCACAATGCACATTCCACATGAAGTCTTATTTGTATTGATCACTTACAACACACACACTCTCAAGGGTCTTGCTGCCTCTAAATTATATAAGCAGAATTGTTAATGAGAAATCCTTAACTGTTAGCATTCACTATCAACAGCTGAAAATAGATTTTAGCCCATTACAGAGAAAACCAAAAGTAAGCTGTTAAATATATTCTGTTCCAACACTTTCTCTAGTGCAACAAGTGTAGGCTCAAATTAAACTAGTAGTGGTTGTGAGGTTTGAGAGGTAAGGGGGGCAACAGAATATATTTACCATAAATTCTCCGCATTACTTAAGGCAGACAGGGCTTCGCCTCAGCACAGTCTTATCTTATCTTATCTTATTAATACACTCAGCCACACTCAGACACTCTCACAAACACAGAGAGATACAAGGAGCATTACATCTGACTTTACACAAGCAAAGAGTCACTTTCACACATGAGACTACAACCCTTAAGTCATTAACAGACTCTCACACAAATGCATGAGCACTGTGACCCTCGACCTCCTCTGATCTGATCTTCAGCTGCCCCCTTTTACGCCACCTTCACCTGTCCTTGCTCTCTAACAGCTTGGCCACATGTGTTTGAGTGACCCACTGAGGGACTCAAAGCTCATCTCCCAGAGCTGCACACTGACACTGATCTAATTCTCCCGGAGGCAGAGGCAACTCTTTTCCACACATTACCAACCCTGAGAGCTTTGGCTCTTCGTGCAGCTCTTTGTTTTTCCTGGCCTTTCAGGGATAGGATTCAGGAGATACTGAGGCACACTGAGTCAAATTAAATGAGACATCCCTGAGACAAAGTGGCAAAAAGGAAAGAAATTGCTCATCCGTAAGTGGGTAGTCACATTGCCTTTTTCGGACATAGAAGTTCACAATATATTGTGCCTTTTGGTTTGAGGAGGAAAGACACTAAATACAGGCAGTTTCAGGCAAAAATACACTACTCTGTCGGCTATTCAACACTGCTATTTCATTTGCAGAACTGTCTCCATACATACAGCCCATATTCTATTTCCTCGCTGGCCTGCTATTTGACCCACAAGAAGGCAGCACAAAAGAAGTATTGACCCCACATTCCCCCTCACTAGGAGGAACAGGGTATATTTAACTATAGTTTAAAAAAGCATGGTGCCTGTGAGACTGTAAAACAGGGTATTAATACTGAGCAAACTACTTTATCCCAAAGGGCTCAGACCCAATCTATCTAATCCATACTTATTCATTTATTCAGCCGACTCATGGCCTCTGACTCCCTCAGAGATATCTAACAGGTCAAATGTGGACTTTCAATCTTCTTCATCCCTAATTAGACATAACATGTGGTGAAGTTCAGAAACACAGGTTGTTTTTTTGGTTTTTCCCTTTTGCCGTTTGCTTTCAGTTCACACAATAGGGTTTATCTGCTACAGACACACAAGAAATAAGTCGGCTCAAACCGCATGAAAGTGCTTTATTCTTGTATCCCTACCTGTGACTAAAGTATTGCTCACTGTAAGTACAGGCTAGGGGTACTGATGTGAAACATGCCCTCCACAATGTGTCACCAGTGATACAGAGAAGCACAGCCTCCACCATCTGTTGAGCATCTGTCTGAGCTGTGATTCATCTATTCACACATATTAACTGTTTTAGGTGTCAGCGGAAAAGACACAATATGTGTTAACAATTACTTTTCTGTTAGCCTCACCCTTTCTGTTAAAGCAGAGATGAACATCCTAGGTAATCATCTCAGGAAACAATATCTTCACAAGAAAATTAATTAGGTCCCAGGGCTTTTCATTGTCAAAAAATGTCATTTCAATTTTAGTGCCAGTTAAACTAAACTTAGATGGTGAAAATGGAAAACATTATACAACATGCAAAACATCCTAGCATTGAGATTGTGTTAGGATGTTCACATTGTCATTTAGCCTCTAGCATTTACTCTTAGTGTTTTTGATGGACCTGTTTGAATCATTCCAATTTATCAGATGCCCCAGCCAAAGTGGTTGTTTTGTTAAACCAACATCTCATCATAACCTAAATATATTTCACTTGCAGATAACTGAATAGCTGGAACCAGCTAAGGTTGGACATTAAGTGCTTGCTACAAATTAACGCTAACCACTAGTATCATTTAATGTATATCCCAAATACATGTTTTTCCCACAGGCTCCCGGTTTTTATAGCTTCATTAATGCAAGGCACGAATGCAGTCACACCAGACACGTTTTGCTGGAACAGTTTTGTTGCAAGTGACAAAAACAACGTGATATGCAGCACGCCTGATACTATGGCAGAGAAAACATTGACTTAACAGAGGAACAGACTGAAATAACCCTTCTGTCTGTCCTTTGGTTGCCCAGACTTCCTGTTTGACAAAACTAAATCCCTGTTGATGCTGGGATTTCCGCCCTGTTTCTCTCCATTTCTGTTTCACTCTTTTTTTGTTTTCCTCTGCTCTCTCTTTCTGTCTCTGGCCGGGCCCAGGTTCACTCTTTGGGTCACTGGGTACTGGCCTAATCTACTTGGGTTTTTTGTTCTACTAGCAGCAGAAAGCAATGTGCACAGCCAAGGCAAGTAGGAGTGAGGGAATGAGATGGAGAAGGGGAGAGGAAGGAGGGACAGAGGGGTGGACAGAAAGCAGAATTAGGGGAAAGGTGAAACAAGCCAGAACTACAGAGTTAAAGACAGAGAACACTGTAAATAATACTGCTACCCAAATGGTTAGATGAATTGGGGGGGGGGGGGGGGGCAGGAAAAGTAGTGTGAGTTCACCCTGAGAAAGAGTGAAGGGTGAAGGAGAAAGGTATACCAGAGTGTTGGAGAGAATACACTGCCAATGGCCAAAAAGGCTACTTTTCGCTGACTGCAAACAACCCTTCCGGCAATGTTGGCGGGGGGTTAGGGAACTGTATGTTGAGCAAAAATAGCTGCTGGGCTCAATGAGCGTATTACAGTGTAGCAAGAGGGGTCCGCACTTTAGGTGATCAATCAACCCAGAGGAAGCGACGATCACTTTATAACCATCAGCGGACGGAAACGTAAGCAATGGAGAGCGAGATAGCGTTTTAAAAACCATTACACAGGACTATTGTCCGTAGTGAAGAGGCCTGGCTTTCTGCACTCAAACATATGGGCCAGTGCTATCTCATTAGTTTTAAGCATTGCATATGTGGCAGATGAGACAGAGCAGTTCATCATCATCAGATCAAACTGGTCTGTTTTTAAGGAGGAAGGAATACAGATTTTCTTGGGATGTAAAAGGATACACAGCTTGCCATCAGGGAATATTTACTCATTACCCCGGAAATGTCTTGTTATCCTAGAGCACTAAACAATGACTGTCAAGAGACAGGTCCAGACAGAATATTCACCCGGACACATGAGCTCTTCATCCCAACGCCTTCCTCATATGGATGTGATTTCATTTTTGTTGTACCTCTTGAAAATGAGAACTGGTGCTGAGTGGGGAGTGGAAGCACACATTCTGGGACTGGGTGGAATCCAGCTGGCAAGAACTCACAAAGCCGACACAAGGACAAAGCCCCTGGCTGTGTTGGTATGGCTCTCGAACAGGACAACACACTCCTGTGCCAAATAGCCCTTGGCAACATTCTGGAAGCAAAAATAGCAGCCCATCTATAATTTTTCAACATGTCTTTTAATGAATCGCTTGCGCTCATGCCCTTGACATACACTTTGAGCTACAGAGGTAGTACAGACAGATGTGATTAATTTTATTTTAAACTAGGGCTGTCAAGTTAACGCGTTAATAACGTGGTTTTTAACACCACTAATTATTTTAACGTGCGATTAACGCATGTGTATTTGTCCTCGGCCCGCCCCGTAGTTTCAGAGCCCAAAGGCTTGACGTTGTTGTTGTTGTTGTTAGTTGGATGGTGGCAGATTCTAGCCAGAGATATGGATACAAAAAATGTTGTTTTAAACAGCAAGTCAAGCACACAGCTGATGCTGACAGCCCCGCTCCTGCCGCTCGCTTGCGGCAGAGCACGCTTGAAAGTTTTCCGGAGAGACGCCTGGACACGGCGTCTATGAGCAGCAAGCTTTCAACAGCGATAGCTAAATGGGTGGCAGTGGCTACAGCTTGCAGGACAATTAACATTGTGGAGGACGAGGGACTGTGTGAGATAATTCGGATCGCATCCAACGTGTCGACTGCACATCACAGCGCATTATTTTGACCCTAGGTGGGAACTTCAGTCTCATGCTTTGACTGTTATGAAGATAGAGGAGAGCCATTTCGCCGAAAACTGTAAACAGGCTTGTCTGTTTGAGCAAATGGCTCAGTGCAAAGAAGTTGACAGGGTTGGGAGAGAGTGTAAAAGAAAGAGAGAGAGAGAGAGAGAGAGAGAGAGAGAGAGGTTCCAGGTTGTTGTATTGAAAATATTCAGGAGAATATTTGTCATTGTTCCAGTGATAATAAACAAACATTTGCATAAAGCATATTTGTCCACTCATATGTTGATAAGAGTATCAAAAACTTGAAAAATATTCCTCTAAGGTAAATTTAGAATGGATACAAAATGTGCGATTAATTTCCGATTAATCGCAATTAACTATCATGCGATTAAATATTTTAATCGACTGACAGCCCTATTTTAAACACATGATGAGGATCCTGTATTACATGGTACAGGTCACCTCTAGGGGAAGAGCTACCTTTATAAATATGAAATAAACCCAGAGTTTAACTTATTTGATGTGTGTATGCTCTCTGCGTCTGTCTTTACTGACACTGCACAGCACACCAATGTGAGCAAACGAGATGCTGTCACAGAGGTGTAAACAGAGCCAATCAACCAGAAAACGAAATGGAGAAGCTTTCCCAGAAGGCAACACAGCCAATTATATGATAGTTCAGATAAACTGCAGTGGAGCCGGGTGAGGGAAGTATTCAACCAGTGCAGCCAACAAGCCTGAGCACACTGAGCTTCGCCCAGTCAGTGCATTGCATTGTTTCCCCGCAATTATATCCTTTTATTCAGGCAAACCTGCCCAATACTGTTTCATCTCTTCTATTAAATAAATAGTTTACTCTCATTGAAGTTGTAGCTAATTCAGCTTTGAAGAGAATAATCAAATTCCTCCCAAACACATAAAGAGTTCTCCGTACAACAATGACAGACAAAATGAGACCATATATATTCCTTTCTGACCACAACCTTCCCTTATGGCAGTGAAGTATGCTGTGGAAAGCTGTTTTTCTTCTTCTTTTTTTTTTAATACCATTGGGACAGTACACCTCATGGCTCCTCATCTCCTCTGAAACGGCAGCAGCTCATGTCCTCCGCCTGCATACTGCCCCAAAAAACTCCGTTAAAAAGGCCAACTACAGCCTGTTATGCATCATATTGTTTGTCTTGTAATTTCGCCTTCAGTTTCAAGGATACAGCAGTTCAACACCTTCTCAATCAAATATAGATTTTATCCTCCAGCCTTGAGAGGCTATACTTCCTGACATTTATATCAAGAGTTAAAGTGATCTCATGCCGCCTGACATTGTCTGCAGGTCAAGGCAATATATTTCTTTTAGAGATTTCAGGTATATTTTGGAACAATGATGTATCACTGCCTCTCCTAATGTGACCTGTGATGTTATTTGTGGGTGCAAATGAACCTCGGTAACCTTTTTTATTTTTGGTTCAGAGCAGTTCAAGTGTATAGTTGACACTGACATAAACTTGGTTTATATTTGTAGCTGATGTAACTAATTGGACATTCCCAAACTTGTAAAGACTTGAAACGTGTTAATCTAAGTATAGTTATTTAGCTGCCTTTACCTGGCTCCAGTACAGGCAACCATTTAAAACAATAGCCACTTTTTTTGTATATGGCATCCAGCCCTTATTATCTGTTTTAAGCACAGTTCACATAAACTCTTATATCTATGTACTGACCTTCTTTAAACTCCAATTGCATCTCATTCATAAATCCCATACATTGGTTTCATTAAGATAAAGACATATTCAAGAAAAGACTCCCATGAGCAGATCTAGCATCTTACTTTTGAATGAATCCACCATAAATAAATATTATAATAACGTGAAAGTATTCTGTTAGTTTGATTACATAAAAAACAGTCCAGCATTACAAACTGACTTGGTGATGAGACCCCACACTCCCATCACTATCCAAAATATAAAACAAGACAAAACACAGAGGACAGGTACGAAATACAAACACAAATTAAAATCAGGTTAGCAGGCGAGGGGAAATACAAAGTATTTAAAAAGGAACATGATTGTGGAAAAGAAGGTTTAAATACTGTAGTTTTCTTCCCGCTGTGCAAAGCTCTGCTTGAGGGCCCCAAAGACAAGGGGGGGGGGGGGGAATCAAATCCCTAACAACCAAATCCGAGTAAAAAATCTGTTAATGTTCTGATGCACCGAGTCCGCACCGTTGCATAACTCAGACAAGAAAGTACCGCACAGGCAGTTGTTTAATGTAAGCAGCACGAGGCGCTCAGGCCTTTGATTTATGAGCCAGAACAGTCTCATAGTCTCATACTCAGACTTCAGCTCTGTGGCCTGTAGAGAAGTCTGGGCCTTTGCCATAAGCAATTAACTAGCTCTGGAACAACTTGCCCATAGTGAACTCTGGGAGAAAAAACAACATTAGGTAAACAACAACTGTAGTTAAAGTTAAAAGGTATTCTTTCAGTCAGGGCTGCTGCTAATGAGATAAAGCACTGTTAAATCCTTTCAGCTCTAATCTACTTCACGGGATTGAGATAAATTACAGGAAGATATAAAGTGGTTGTTTTACTTGTTGCAGCCCAGAGGCCCTTGGCTCTCTGGTAGGACACTCTTCATTAGTGTACAACAATGGGAGCAGGGGAACACAAAGGGAGGAAGACATTGGCATCAGACAGTGAACCATGAGGCTCTTTTTGCATCTGGTGAATGAAAACGTGTTGCCCCACTAATGTGTGTCTCGTTTACTCACTGTCCCCGCTAATCGCTGAGATTTGATCATATCTCTCAGTACACATTTTGGTATTCCCCCCGCGGCTCAATCTCTCTCAGCAAGGTTCTTGGTTAATAAGAAGTGAATGCAGAATCTTTCAATCGTCAGGTATTTTGTCTTCTCTCTCTCAATTTACCCTGCCCACCTCATCATTTCTTTGAAAAGTGATAGAAGACAATACACAGTGCAGCCCTGTGAGCTTTCCAATTGTGTCACTTCCAATTAGCCCTTCTGAGACATCTCTGCCCTTTGGCTCACCAGTATTCAAGTTAAAAAGAACTGCGCGGGTGCCCCTTATATTGTACCCCGCCTCCCTTCACTCTCCCGCCATCTAGATTCATGCGTGTCTGAATTTGAGAGTCCCCGAAAGAGAGAAATCGCAAGAAAAGACAGACAGGTTTTCTTTTAATCCCATAACCAAAAATAGCAGCTTGCTGTAATACTGTATGTATGAGCTTAAAAGGAGCTCTACTTACATAAAAGTGCACATTTTTGAATAAGCCAGCCAGCCTTCACCTTCATCATCCTCCATAGTATACATCATTAATACTGATGTTCCTAAGCAGCAAAGAACTAGGACATGGCACGTTTTGGTGGCTCCTTCTGATTTATCCCTCTGAAAAACTTGACAGCTGTGTCAAATCTGCCTGCAACCTGCTTCTCTGTCACATTACTTTTTAAAGCCGAACTGAAGTGATGGGGATTGTAAATAGCAGGGTGGTTAGCCACAGTATGCAGGCCAACGTCTTTGAGTTAAATAGAGGGCTGGAGCGCCGCAGCTTCTTAAACTGGGGTAGAGAAACGTTCAGCTTCAGTGGAAGCCTTCCCTCAGACCTCACGTCCAGGGAGAACAAAACCAAGAGTACAAATAAACCAAGTCTGTGCCATGGAGCCATGTCCATTTACTTTAATCAAACAAACAAACAAACAAACAAAAAGACCTTTCCGTGGCCAGCGTTGTGGCTGGACACAGCCCTTTATTTTTGCAAAAAGGAAGAGAAAGGGCGTGGGTTTCTTCTCTACTTTAAGGGGAGCACTCAAATCAAAACCAGAGCAGGAAATCACTCCAACATGTTTGTCCATCATTTCATCAGTCAAACTAAAAACAAAGGATATGAATCAAATGCCAACAATCTGCAGCCAATATAAGTCACAGTAAAACAAAGAAAGGAATAATACAAATAAAAAATGATATGCTTTACCTTATTTACAAGAACTGTGCCCAATCCAAGCTTTCTGAAATTGGACAAAAGCCATCGGTGATGTACTCTGTGAAAATGGTGAAGAAGTGTGTGTGTGTTGTTTTTCAACCGCAGTCATGAGATATGATATATAAACTGACCTGACGTCATTAACTGGGTAACATGACCAACATCTCACTGAGACATTATTAAATTCTTATGGAGCCGAGTGTCTGAGGAAACAACATATTTTCTGGGCCGACACGAGGTTTGTTGTTGGCAAAGAAAAGTTGGCCAGGGGTGAAATTGTCATGCTTATCAAAATTTCTATGCCTCCTTGTTTCTTCACAAATGTGATCTCGTTTCACAAACAACCCTTCTTTTCATGAACAAATTTGATGAGAAGTTAAGCCATTAAAACGCCCCAATTCTCTAAAAACATATTTATCCAAGGAGTTTAAAGCTGTAGTCTTCTAATGAAAGGAATAAACCATCATGGGATATGACAGCTCAAAGCTTGATCTCTTTATAATTGTAATCGAGGCATGTGCACGTCCCCATTGTGAAGGCAGGGGGTCTTTGTTGATTGCAGGTACAAAAACAAACAGGATGTTAAACTCACCTCCAACAAACTGGATGCCTCCAGCCACGCGACCAATTGTACGTGAGATGAGGTCAGAGATGCAGCATCCCATGAGAGCTGTGAGGGCCACCAGCAGGAGGAGGCCACATCCCACCCCCGTCACCACTGTGCAGATCCTCCACTCCAGACTGGGGATGCCATTGAAGGAGGCGTAGCGGCCACACTGCTCGAGCATCACCGTGGCCTGCTTCTCCTCGTCCCTCACCGGGTAGGAGCAGCGCCGAAACGTTCCAAAGGACACAGGCTTGTCCATCTGTGTTCCCAGCAGCCAGTAGGGCATGAAGAAACCAACGCAGGAGGCAGCGGCACACAGCAGGGACAGCAGGGTCCAGATAACACCCGTACATGTCAGACTAGACGCCATGGTAAACAGTCTGCCAACAGTTCACACACATTCACTGGATAAACAGCAGTTATATGAGCAGGCACTGTGTTGTGGGAAGCTTTGCAGTGAGCATTTAACACCAGCAGCCTTCACCTGCTCAGTGACTCCGGGTCCCTGTCAGGGGGAAGAGCAGAAGAAAAAACAGTCAAATAAAAGTCATCCGGGAACCAGTTTTTAGCTTTTGTAATGATTCGAAAAGTCAGTGTTTAAGTGAAAGTGGAACTACAAGTGCAGCTATAAGCACAGACATGTTGGAATCCCAATTAGTAAGAGTATCAGTACTTATCAGTTATAGATACGTACTCATTGTCCTAAACTATAAATAGTTAAGCAAAACTGCACATAGTTCAATAAATAACAGTTAATCAATGTTTTCATAACAATAAAAATAGCAAACACATTCAAGCAGTCTGATAGCTAAATCAATTCATGTTACCAACTCACTGAGGGAAATTGTTATTATTCCCCATTATACTTACTTCTTAAAAGCGTTTAATAGAGCAGTTAAGCATAATAACAACTACTATATCCCAACAGGTAGGCTATTATTGGAACAACTGATGGGGCTACTGTGAAGTTCTATTTCTTCCACTAAACAGAAAAAGGATGGCTATGATAAAGTATATCAGGATGTTATACAGACATCACAGCAGAATAAACCTACGGCATGTTGATAGACTATGAAATACCAAATTAAGTAGCACAAAAGCAGCGGAAAGTGGACTTCTGGTTGAGGAGGCACATTAGAAGTCCCTGCAGGACCACCACTAAAGGAACATAGTGATTTTTCGTTAGGGGTGACCTCGCCGTATTATCGCAGTGCTCACACTGTCGGAATGTAAATCATGAAAATAAGGCAAAGAAAAGGGAAAGGAAGAAGAAAGCTTACATGTTCGGAGAGCTCCGGAATAAGGGGCGCTCGGTAGACACTGAGAGTTTATATTTCCATCGGCTGGCTCCAGCTGTGCTCGGGGCTCAAAGCAAACTTTTCTTCAGTCGAGGGGGGAAAAAAAGAAGAGAAACCGAGAAATGCGTTCGACCTGAGAATGTAAATCCGAAAAGTGGCCGCAGAATCCGTTCACAAATCACTTCCTCCTCATCAATATATTTAACCGAGGCAAAGATCAATTATTCACTCCTGCGCGGTGCAGAAACGTGCGGCGCTGACTGACTGGAGTCTGTTTCCACATTCCTGCTCTGAGAGGCAGAGGGGGCGAGTCCACGGAGCACTCATGGGAGGTGACCATCAATCACACACAATCCCCACCCAGGGGCTGGACTCACCGCTACTATCATTTCTGCATACTCCTGATGCATTCATGGAGTCCTAGTTAACTAGAAAGAAAATTAATTGTGATGAAAGTATTGGAATTTAACAGTTGAATGTTTTCTAAAACAGCCTCATGTATACAAATGTACATTATTTTGCATGGGAAAATTTGTTCAAATGTGTTTTTAGGTTTATTACACTACCGTTTAACTAATTATTTTCTCATGAAATTAATTTGCTGAAGCAATGTTGTCCTCAAGAAGCATGACAACAAGTATGTTTCTGATATCTGACTGCATGCCATTGAATAGTTAATCTAAAAAATAAATAAAAATGTTCGACCATATTTAAACTGATATTTATAATATAATAATGTATTCATCACCAGACTCTCACGTTGGGTTAAGTTGGAGAGCTGGTTCAAAAATATTGAATGTGTTCCTGTGAAAATGTCCAGGTGGAAAACATCAAACAGTACATGAACGCAGCATTGCTCTTTATTTGCGCTCTCAATCCCAGTAACATTGAATCGTGATCATATCGCAGTGTGTGTGTGTGTGTGTGTGTGTGTGTGTGTGTGTGTGTGTGTGTGTGTGTGTGTGTGTGTGTGTGTGTGTGTGTGTGTGTGTGTGTGTGCGTGTGCGTGTGTGTGTGTGTTTTATTTGTGTTATGTGTGTTATTAGGGGAGGAAGTAGACAGCTTTAATGCGGCGATCTATTTAAATGATGGGCTCGTCTCTCTTATCTTTTAAAGGTGAATCTAACTTGCATATCATCCCATCAACTGATAACGCTCTTAACCGACCCCTTTACATCAGCTTTTAAAGCATATTACGTAGTACGTAGTACATATTACGTAGTACGTAATACAGATGTGTTAGCCTACTTAATCATATCTAAATAATGATACAACAAATTAACATATCTTATTCAATAAGTGTGACATCTTAAATACGAGGAAACATTATATATACCAGAACCATTATTATTTACGTTCGTTATTAACACATATTGCCTTAGTAGTAAAGCAAAAATAAAGAAACCACGCAGCGGAACGTTGTATCCTTACTCGACGATCGTCATGCCGACCGGACGTTAATTCCAGACGGACCAAAACATCTTTCCAAAAGTTGACGTGGAGGTGTTTGTCTACAATGGCTGCTGCTAAAGTAGAAAATGTGATTGATAGCTCCACTGTCATACAAAACCAAAATGTGCCTTCTCAAACAAATAACCCGCTGTCAAGGAAGCTTAACAAAATCCTGGAGACGAGGCTCGACAATGACAAGGTAAGATGAAAGAGGTTAGCTTCTTGCTAGCTAGCTAACATTAGCTTGACGTGCAAGATAGTCACACAATGTTGCTTTTGGGTCTATATTAAGCAAATATACATGGAGAATACATAAAAAAGATGAAACCGTTTACGATATTTGGGTCAATGTGACTATGGGCCAGATAAACAGGTAATACTAGATTATGGAGCAGAAGAAAGACACATCCCAGCTTAAAGAGGATACACTCAAATACAATCATTACGTTTGTGTAAAGGAGCTATTAAGTCAACCCATATTAATGCAGTACTAATAGAAGCAGCTGAAGTTAAGAAAAGAGAAACTAGCACTTGCTTTCTGGGTCAGGTTAAAGGAGGTGGTGAAGAAAACCTTACAAACAGAACCTTACAGGAATTTTGAGGATATTTTAAGTTCCAGGGGTGAGGATTTGGGTGTTGAAGGAAAGAATGACATGCATCCACTTCGGTGACTTCTGACTCAGTTTCACAGATTGTGAAAAGAGAACTCTCTCTTAACCACAGAGTTTCACTGAGTGACCGCATAGATAAATGACAGTTTGACACAAAACCAATTATATTTTCAATAATTCCATGCTTACTTGCCCATGTGTGTGCAAATTATGCAAAACAATTACATACACGTGTCTTAGAAGTCAAAGCATTTTTTGATTTCTGATTACTGTCATGATCTGATTTTACACAAATATTTGCTTAAAAGATCATTTCAGTTACAACAGCATTCATGTCAAGTGAATCAAAAATATATATCAGATGTTATAACTACACTGTGAAAAGTATTGTATTTTAGTCCTCCTGCTATCTAATGACATTTTAATGAAATTTCTTTTTTTTTCTATTCAAATGTATGATTTGTTCAATAGCTTCCATTTAATTTGACCCAATGGCCCCAGCTGGATGCAGATTTGTTATAAATACACTGTATAAATACGACAGACCACCAGTGACATTTGGTGTTTTCTCTATTAAATATGAATATTTTAATGAAAGTATCTGCAGTTTTTAGGTTTAACATGTCAAAGTCAATGCAGCATTGTATTTCTACACTGCACAAATAAGACACACCTCTTTTTATTGGATCTTAGTGCCTTTTCAATTTAATATGAATATTTTATTATTGAACAGTCCTTATTTTCTTCAATAGCTTACTTGTCATTTGACCAAGTCAGTGCAAATCATAATGTGTTACTACACTCGACAAGTAGAACACACAGTTTTTATAGTTTTTTCTATTTGACATGGATGAATATTTTTCTTAATGATTTTCTTATAAAAATATTTATATCAAATAAATATGTATATAAATAGAGGTGTGTCCTCCTTTTCAAGAGTTCAGTTCAGTTCATGGCACATTTGTAATAGAAACACATGTGCCACATAGGATAGGACACATTTATTATTAATATTTTAGCATCATTTTTCACATGAACAAGTCTGCACGGAGTTATTGCAAATCACATTGGCTTTGTGTCAAAAAATGATGTATTCATGGTGTCTGTCGAATAGCCAAACTCAAAGTAACTTCACCGCAGTTGAGTGCAAGGGGAACCGATCCTCATCAGACATTGGTTGAGAACAAACCAATTGCCTTACATTATCATATTATTTTGTGCTTTCAGGAAATGCTGGAGGCTCTGAAGGCCCTGTCTGTGTTCTTCACTGAGAACAGTTTGCGCACCAGGAGAAATCTTCGCGGTGACATCGAGAGAAGAAGCCTTTCCATCAACGAGGAGTTTGCACGAATATTTAAGGATGTAAAAGAGGTAACTCAAAGTTTTGCGATAACATACAGTTTATTATCTTTAAACAGCAAGGTCAACTCAAATCATCTACAAAGCACCTGTGCAGTGTCTCTCTTGAACTGAGGTGGGATTACAAAAGGTCACGTGGGGACGGTATTGAGTAAATTAATCTCTAAATAGTGAACTTTGTTTTTCCAAAGATGCTGCCCCTGGTGTTATGTTATTAGAGTAAACGACAAAAACAGCTGTGCTAGTAGTTATGAACAGCATATTACATGTATTATTTGCATTTCAAATGTCAGGGATAGACATTGTTTCAATTCAATTTAATTTGAAGATTTTTTCAGCAGGGATCATCACAAGAGTAAATACTGTCGTGGATATTGTGAAAACCTTGAATTAAAACATGCTACTGCTCAATATTTATTAGAACTATATGTGTGACTCTTCATGTATGAACAGTGCTGTTGTAACCAACTGTAACGTCATGTTCTCCATAGGAGCTTGAAAGTGTTCATGAGGATGTCCAGGCCATGAGCACATGTTGTGAAGAAATGACCGACAGGTTAAAGGTATAGTACATTTGTTTTACTTTGTGTGCCTGATTTAATAAATGCATTTTGAGAACAATTCTGACGCAACCTTTCTTCAACAGGCTGCTAAGGACCAAACTCAAGACCTCATCATAAAAACCAACAAGCTGCAGGGAGAAAAGTGAGTTCTAAACGGGTAAACGTTTTTTCTCTGTGTTTGGATGTATGTTTGCATTTACCTCCAAAACTCAACCTTGTAACTTGATTTAAAAGTGCAGAAAAAAGTAATGTGTAGTGAATCAGTGAGGATTACAACTGGTGAAAATATATCTTTCAGTTAGGGGTTTACATATGAACTCTTGCCTGTTTTGGATGCATGTGTCAGAGCTATTTTACTTAGCAGTATTATCTCTTGTAAAACATTATTGCAACTCAATGGCTAAAATGTTTGATAAGCTTGCCACCCTGAACTTCTAAACTAGCAATCCAGAGTATTAGCGAGAGACAAAGAAGATAAGATGGCAACTTGATTCAAAAATATTTGCAGAAACTTCCTGGAACTCTCATTTCTCCTCTTATCTGTTCTGATGCCAAGTCCTTTTGGGAACCTTCCACATGCATCATTGATAGCCATCTTTATCAGTCCAATGCTTGACCCCATCCGTTCCATCTCCCTTTAGGTTATTTTCTCTTGCAGAGAAAATTACCTCTTTTTCCGCAGAAGTGGGTTTCGAGACAAAAAGCACTTAAATATAAGCACTGCAGGAATCATGGTCCACCTTGCAAATGATAAGCATTTATTGCATCCATCATTTGGTTCTGAAAGGCAGACCTTGCTAAAGGTGCTAGCACTTCCTTGTTTTCCTGTAGTTGCCTCTGAACGTTTTCAACTGAAGAAGACTTTCCAATTTTATTCAAACCTAATAATTACATTAAAAAATCTATACAAATCATTTGAAATATATGCACAAATATTGATTCGACCCGACCATTTAAAACAATATGTTTGTTTAATTGTGAGTACATTTCTCTCAACTCTGTCAAATGCAGCTCAACTTTAGTGTCAGAAGTTGTGAGAGATGTGTGCAGGGCAGGAGGAGTATGAATGATTCATGAGGTTGATGAAGGAGGGCAGCAATCATCATTAACAAAGCATTCTTTTTTTTTTATTGGTCATGTCCTGCGAGGTTTGGCCTTGATATACACATCAAAGTAGTTATTGGTTACACTGCATTACCCCCTTATCTTGTTGAAGTCAGACTATTACGACTGGAGAGCAGCACATCAGTGTTTGAGCGTGTGCAATCAGATTTGCTGACAACAGATATTAAGACCCATTAGATATGCAGATTCAAAATGAAGAGCTCACCATGACATAGAGTCACGGGTCGCGTCTGACGGTGCATCTTGGGTTCTCACCATGCTGCCGCTCATGGAATACCAATCCATTGTTTTTGGGTTGAAAGGCTGCCAATAAATCTAATCTAGGTGTCATTAACCTATGATTTGTTTTCCGGGCTGAGTGTTGACAGGAATGTGTAAATGAAACACCCGCTCCTGGGAGCCAATAGCTGAGTGTTGGGATGGGCTTCATTAGCATTTTGTGGCGGCTGTGACCTTAAGTGCTCAGTGACCTTGTGAGGTGACAGGGGCAAAGATAATGTAGATTTCTGGCAAAAGACACTGCCTACAGCTGTGATTTACCGAGGCAATTCCACGCTCCGCTGGCACAACGTTAGCATGGAATTGATAGATAGGTGACACAGGAGGGGGAGGGCTCTGAATCTGACAGAAAAAGCTGTTAGGATAAAGCCACCAACAAATAGTTGCATGGTTCTGTGAAGGTAGGTGGTCAGAGGTTTAACATTGCCCTTGCAGTTTCCTCCCTGCTTTGTCTCTTTCTTTGCACAGTGGTCCCATTGGGGCCTGCTGTCCGCCACTGTGACATTTTCATTCGCAGAACCACAATGACCCCCACAGCCAGATGGGATAGTGTCTGCACGCCGGGTTTTGACCTTGTCTTCGGCAATTTTGTCTCAGAAGAGCTGCCAGGGGAAGTGTGTGCAGTCAAGCTGTCCTCCTTCAGCCGTCCACCAGTCAGCCCGGCCACTCCAGTTTTCTCTGTCACATCTTTTTCAGGTCACACCATCCTCTGCAGCCCTATGCTATTGTCTTCTTTGCAGTTGAAACTCATTTAGCAGTACTATCTCATAATGTGTGCTTATACAGTCATGTTCATAGCCCTACAGATGCTCCTGTTGTGTGTTTAGCTGGCATGGCGAGGCCTTTGCTGAACTGTTTGCTATCTTATCTTCCAGTGGCACTTTGTCATTTGTCAGCTCTAATGAAACGGAAAGGAGCAGCGCGTTGCTGACAGTGTACAGAAGCAAAGGTGGAAGAGGCTGGCCAATGGGAGGAGACGGCCTCTGTTTGTCTGCCAGCTGTCAGAGGTGCTGCTCTTTTGTTTTGTGCTGGTCCTGTTCAAATAGGCTGTCAGTAAGAGCACTAAATAGGTGTTGCTAGTTGTTCCATAATGAAACGTAACACTACCCACCTGCCCTGCACTGTGTGATCTTTGCATTAGCGTGACATGTTATCTGCGGAACATGTTGAGACGTGTCTCTAACGGATGTTTGTGTGGACCGCGTGACCTCACGAGCCGCCGCAGCTGAAGGGGTCGGTTTGCTAGTTTAATTCTTCAGCTATTACTGAATCACTCACAGCTACGGAAGGCCTACTGGGCTGCATGCCAAACAGCAATGTAGATACATGTATTAATCACAACTAAACTGCATTTGGCTTCAAGGCAGCCACTTGTTTCCAACAGTAATTCCTACAATTAAACACAAGATGAATTATCAGCCTGTGTTTCTATTTTTCAAAGAAAAGGAAACAAATGCTCTCAGTATGACTTCTGTGTAAGTCATTACTTAATCCAGATCTCTGAAACACTTGATAGAACGATCAGGGATATAAAATGGTAAATGGCAACCTGTGTAAAATGACCCTTGAGCCTTATTAAGGCTCAGCTGGCTGTCAATGAGGGAATGGCTGTGAGTGTGACTTCGGGTTGTCTGATGTGCCTGTGATCATTGGCGCGTGGCTAACTAACAGCTTTGTGAATGCCAGATTTCCACGCATGCCTTTTTGAAGTGGCCCTTAATAGATTTTAATGGATAATCGAACCCGCATGGTTTACGACTTATGAAAGGGTTGGACTTTCGCTTTTTAGATACAACAGTTGACCTCCTCGTCATGCGTTCTGTTTAATTTTCAGTCAGAAATGAGAAATGTCTTCTACATCTTTACATAGATATCAAATGTTTAAGTAAAATAAAGTTTTTTTCACTGCTGGAATCTCAGTTTTTATGTTCTTGGTGCTGCACCATCAGCTCTGTGAGGTTATTAAACAGGCATCGGTAATTTCAGTGTTTCAGTTTGATGAAGCTGTTTATGAGATTGTGCTGTGTTATATTGCCTAACCGATTTCTGTGCTTGAACACACAAAATCAATTGGCCTAGTTGAAGAATCTGTGCACACACACAACCCAGCACAAAAGGAACTGACACACCAAACTTGTTTTCTTTCTATTATGTAACTTGGATCTTACTTCCCCTTGCACATGTTGTTGAAAAAAAGCATAAATATTCAGTTCATTCTTTGAAGCCCTAGCCTGGAGTCTCTACATACGTGATATTGCAGATTCACTCGAGTATGTTTCCTCTCCATGGTATTTTGTAATTGCAGTCTGGAGAAGAATGTGTCATGTCCTGACAGCGCTGTAGAAACGATCCCGCTGCTCCTCTGTTCCTTTGCACCGCTCCCACAGCTCCCACAATCCCCCTCTCCTCACCTTTTACAGGCTTGTGCACTGTGCAACCTTTTTCCTTGTTGTGATTGACTTCCTGGAGGAACAGGTCCCTCAATCTCGGCCTCCTTGGTGTGAAGATGTTGCTCAGTTTGATGCTTGAAAACTGTTTTCTCTGCTGGTACTCCGAACCCTATGAAGTTCAACACATCCATAGGCAGAATAACAGAATATGCATGGGAAAGTATCAAAATGGAGTCTCATGTGTATCCTGGCCAAACTTATTGCCATTCACATTATTACTAAAAGATATTAAGAACTTACTTTCTGACTTATCTTTACGTTTATCTATAAAAATGTCCTTAATACATCACCCGTCTATCAAAGCCTCTCACAAACACAACCTCATTTAAAGGCTTCCTTTAGTAGAAATACAAAATGTGGCTTAAATGATTCATGAATACAATTCCAAGCTATGGCATCTTAATGTGACATACGAAATGAGGCTTATAAAGCTTTTATGATTATTAGGATGATGGGATGGACAATCAATTTGATGTCCCATAAAACTGGTATGTGGGATCTTTTATCCTAGTTCCAATGTTGTATGGGTTTCTCTTCTTCTTTTCCCCTGCTGTAGACAATAACACAACAACCTATCATGATATAAGTCCCTTGTTAGCAGCAGATTCCTGCTACAGAACAGATGATTCAATTAGATGTTGGTTGAAGCCAAAAGCCCAACATTTGCATATTAGTGATAATATCGCTTTTCTTGAGCCAACCGTAGCTTCCTCACAGTACAACAGTTTACAGCTAATATATTACTATTGCTCAAGTGTTGTGTGAAGACAAGCATGTTCACATGCAAATGCTTTCTCTAGTATATGCATTAATTGAATGACTGGCCTCATTAGCATAGCTTGTTAATTTTTTATATGTATCTCTTTAATTGTGATGAGATTCCAGGTGGCTGAGTGCCTTTTGTTTTAACTTGTTATCTCTCAGTGGCATGGTGTTCTTGAATTATGTTGTTTTTTTGAACGTGCGTTTGACAGTGACGGGTACCTTATAATACAAACTGTCATCTGTTACATTATTTTAAAAAAAATTGACTAATAATAATACGTTTTGACAATGTCACAGTGAAAGCGTTCTGTCTGCATAACATTAACACATTATTGATAGAACTGTCACTACTCTTACCGTTTTTAATTATAATGCCAACTTGTTGTAATGATGTACAACTTTAAGGTATGATCCCCAAGTCTATATATGATACAATTCAAGGCGGTGGCTCACCCAAACTGTCTTTGTGCGTTGCGACACATTTCAACATAGAAACACATAACGGGCAAAGATGCCTTGAAGTCCTGTGGGACTCGGCGAGCTGTGCACAGCAATACTAAATCATAGAATCCTGTAACAGATTTACAACCCTTTACTTTCAGCTCGGTGAGCACTGGTAATAGCTGTGTGCGAGACAATGGTTAGATAATGTTGGGTTCTTCTCCATCACCAAAACAACCCAGTGATTTACTGATGCAGCCTTGTTTTCTCAGACGTGGGCAGAGAATATAGACGAGATGGTTTGGATGGATGGATGGGGACAGAGGGAGTACTCTTGCTGTTGTTCTGCTATCCTGTGACAGAGTTCCCTGTTTGACTAGGGCTGTTGCCATGGACACTATTGTGTTGAGACACTTATAGTGACACTGATAGTGATCACTCTGCTGTTATTGATAGGGACAAAACCTGGCCTGAATCTGGCTCTATTCTTTTTGTGTGTCTTGGCTCCCTCCGTTATTTATCTTCGGCACATGATATCTTTACTGTCCTGCCCTGTTGTCTCACTCTGAGTCCACTGTGAGCAAGAGGTGTGTGTGTGTTTGTGTAATATGACTGCCCTCTGCTGTAAGACTTCAAACATTACAGCTTGTTGAGGTTTTGCTTTTCTTTCTTTTTTGTATTAAAAGCATAAAGCTATGATGCTAAGTTAGTGTGCAGGTAAATGGTCTGCAAAGTCTTAATGGACTACTTGTTTACTTCCGTAACATATTGACGTCACTATGTAAAACTGGAGATTCTATTGGCTAGTTCTCCAACAAATTGGACGTGATCTTCTAAGGGGGGGGTTAATTTTTAAGCAGTTGACCAATCACAACAGAGTCGGCCAGCTAACCAATCAGAGCAGACTGGGCTCTGGTTTCAGACAGAGGGTGAAAAGAGGTGCTGCAGCACAGGCAGTACGAG